>NC_059157.1:56391490-56692453 GCF_019923935.1 Bubalus bubalis
TAGTATTCTTGCCTGGAGAATCCCATGGACAGAGGAGCCTGGCAGGCTACAGCCCATAGGGTTGTAAAAGAGTTGGACTCGACTGAAGTGAGTTTATTTTCTAGGGCTCCAAAATCACTGCAGATGGTGACTGCAGCTATGAAATTAAAAGACACTTGTTTCTTGGAAGAAAAGCTATGCCAAACCTAGACAGCATACTAAAAAGCAGAGACATTACTTTACTGACAAAGGTCCATCTGGTCAAAGCTACGGCTTTTCCAGTAGTCATGTATGGATATGAGAGTTGGTCCATAAAGAAAGCTGAGCACTGAAGAACTGATGCATTTGAACTGGCATGTTGGAGAAGATTCTTGAGAGTCCCCTGGGCTGCAAGGAGATCCAACCAGTCCATCCTAATCAGCCTTGAATATTCATTGAAAGGACTGATGCTGAAGCTGCAACTCCAATCTTTTGGCCACCTGATGCAAAGAACCGACTCCCTGGAAAAGACCCTGATGCTGGGAAAGATTGAAGGCAGGAGGACAAGGAGACAACAGAGGATGAGATGGTTGGATGGCATCACCGACTCGATGGACATGAGTTTGATCAAGCTCTGGGAGTTGTTGATGGACAGGAGGCCCTGGTGTGCTGCAGTCCATGGGTTCACAAAGAGTCAGACACGACTGAGCGACTGAACTGAAGTGACTGAGCACAGCACGCACTGATGCATCAGGTGATGACCCTTACTTGCTCTATATTTGAGACACTCTAATAAGCATAGAATCTCTGAAGCAAGATAATAGGGATTTCAGTCCAGGCTCCTACTCTTATTACCTGTGTGAGAGAAGTTTGTTTCTTTCACCTCATCAATAAAATAAGAGAATAATGTACCTATACTATAGGTTTATTGTGAAGACTAAATGAGTTAATGCATTCTTACCTTTAGGAAGAGTGGGAGGCATAAATTAAATGTGCTCAATAAATGTTAATTATCAGTAAATACCTGTTGCTTCTTGAAGTCAATATTTAGCTGTCCAGATGGTTCTAGAGTAGTGAATTCATGTTTCTGGTTATATTTTATCAGTTTTTTCACTGAAGAGTCCTGTATGTAACATAAGAAATTTTTCCAGAAATGTAACATAGAAAATCTATTATCTTCAGACTTGTTCACTGTATCCTGTTAAGTTTTGTTTCTGTATTAAAAAAATACACAACACAATTTTAAAAGGCTGCCCTGGTAGCTCAGATGGCAAAGAATCTGCCTCTAATTCAGGAGACCCAAATTTGATTCCTGGGTTGGGAAGATCCTCTGGAGAAAAGAAGGGCAACCCACTGCAGTATTCTTGCCTTCAGAATTCCAGGGACAGAGAAGCCTTGGGGGCTACAGTCCATGGTGTCACAAAGAGTCATTCACACCTGAGGAACTAATATACTAATTTAGAACTAAAACCTGGAGGTTTCTGAATTTAGGTATTGAAAACCTAAGTTGAGCAAATAAAAAACGTATGCAAGATATTTTTTTGACTGACCAGAAGGAAACACTGAGTATTTTTCCTAACATGCCTTAAAAATATTTGGAGAGAGCAGTGCATCACAGGTATAGAGTAAACACCAAAGAATCATGAGAGAGAAGGAAGCATCCCAGTGGGTCTCAGCATGTGGCTCGCCTCCACTCTGCACTTTGCTGCAGAAGAATGTTGGCATGATGACACACATGTTCCACACGTGACGCTCCACGTGGGGACCTATGAGGAGTGAAAGGGAAGCATATTTTATTGTAAACCTGCCCCCTAGCTACATGGAACAAAGGATAGAAAGTAAAAATTGTTTTGAGATCAGACACATTTTTCTAGGAATGGATATGACAGGGTTGTCTGAGAGAGTAAGCAGAGAAATCTGTGGAATGCTCCAGCCTTTCTTGGGTGGACAAAAATGTGAAATACTTTACACCCATTTGAGCATTATGATTACATGATGAATTCACTAGAGGGACACAGTCATGGATGGCACAGTATCTGACCACATCAATGAGTTAAAATTCTTATAAAAGAGACAGAAAGAAAGAAAGGAAACGAAGCCATTGCACACAGGTGGGCACTGGTGACTTATTATTGGCTGCATTTGTTAAGACTCTGTGGTCTACTGATGCGACATTTACATCTTTCTGAGTTCTGCTTTTTCACTGCTGAGAAGCTTATTTGCTGGGAGCCGGCATATTGCATATTGAGTGAGGATCTGTAATAGCTCAACTGGAATTCTATCACTGCCGGGAGCCAGCGTGAGGCACTCCGCCCATGACAAAGGTCATGAGGAAGGAGGCTCGACATACGCAAAGGCGGGATCGAGCCTCAGGAGTCCCCCTGGAAATTCTCGAGCATCTACCCCCAAAACCAGAGTCTGCCTACTTTCTGCTTTGTGCTTTCACCTACACCTCTGACTTTACGGGGGGCTGTCTCCCACTACCTCTCTCTGGAAAAAGAGTTAGCTTACGGCTCCAGTTAATAATTCTTGGATGTGACAGTGTTTCAACCTACAAACTCCTTTGGAAATCCTCTAGCCTGCCTGAATGGGTTTTTCCGGCCACATGTGATTGTTCAGAGCCTCCCAACTGTGAGAGGCAGGAGATGTTCTAAACTGCCTAAACACAGATTCCTTTGAGTAGTTAAAAGATTGATTAGAAAATGTATTGGTGAAGGGTTTTTCACTTGTTGGGCCAATGTTTGCTGCTAAGTCTCCATACTCCTTACCTACTGTGTCCTTGGCAGTGTATTGATTGATATAATGGGTGTATAGAAATGTAAAATGCCGCTTTGTCCAATGCTTTTTGGAAGGCTGGCACCTGACTTTGGAATAATCACCTTTAGAGAAAGATAAGTTTCTTAAAATGTTAACAGGCCTCCGGGCCAGAAGATGATGTCAATCACCTGAACTTTTGCATATGATAAGTTTGCAGGAAGAAAGCCTGGCTTGCTGCATGACTCTACCCCTTCCCCCATTATCCTCTATGCATACCTTAAGGTATAAAAACTACTTTGGAAAATAAAGTGCGGGCCTTGTTCACTGAAACTTGGTCTCCCCATGTCACTATCTCTCCCAAATTCCAGCTGAGCGTCCATCTGGAGCGCGGATGTCCTCTGCGACCATTTATTTGCCTGGGCTTCTAAGACCCACTCGAGAAGGTGTCTAAGGTGGGGCACCTTCCGCTATTCGAGAGGGCGCCTGCGGCCTCCGTGGTCAGAGCTAACCTGGTGTCACGGGTTATATTGATTTTCCGCATAAACCAAGCCACTCAGCTTCTTTTCTCCACTGAATTTTCTTACTGAGCTATCCTTATTTCAGCCGCTTTTCTCCACTGAATTTCCTCACTGAGCTATCCTTATTCTATTACTCTTTGTATCCTTAATTAAAGTGTAATTAAGCAGTTATTCCCTGACCCTCGCCTAGCCGTCTCTCCTTCGAATACCCTGGATCAGCCGGGGCTGGTCCCCGGCAGGTGGCGCCCGAACAGGGACTTCGAAGGTAAGCTCCCCAAAGCAATTAGGGTCATCAGCCCTTTTGCTCCCCGTTCTCGGAACAACTGGGTCATCAGCTCTCTTGTTCCCCCACGGAGCAGTTTGGGTCATCAGCTCTACTGCTCCCCCCTCGAAACAGTTTGGGTCATCAGCCTTCTGTTTCCCCCCAGGGACAATCTGGGTCATCAGCCCCTATTGTTCTTCCAATGTTCGGGACGGCTAGGACCCCACTCAAGGGTGCCGCGGACCCCCCTGTAGGATAGACAGGGCAGAGGAGTGGGAAGTGTTGAAAGTGTTGAAGACTTAGAAAAAACGGTTTCTGAAGTTAAAAGGCCAAAGAAAAGCCTGATCTTTTAAAAGCTAAAAGCTTTATCTTCTATTATACTTAATTTTCTGACATGGGTAACACTGAAACTAAGAATGGCAACTCTTTATACAAGTAATCTTCAAACTGATAAAGAGGCTACTGTTAATTTAGATACTTGGGTGAAGGTAAAAAACAACTAAAAACTTATGCTATAAATATGATTAAAAATGTTCTGGACCCTCGTCATGAGGCTGTGGGATAGCCTATGGGAGAGGCTATAGCGGTGGATGGTAGTGGGTCTCCACCTTCTGCTCAGATCATATTTTCTGCCATTGACAAAAAAAAAAAAGGAGGGAAACTGTGCTCTACCTCCCGACAAAGGAGAGGGCTTACAGGACGCTGCGGCCGGGCGCCCTGGCGAGCCCCCTCCCCCTCTACACAAACCTTTAAAAATTTATCCAACAATTTCTGATTTAAGGCAACTACCCCACCTCCGCTTGCACCTCCCAGGGCCTAAGAATTCCCCAGTTTACATCCAAAGTCTCCCAGACCATTGCCTAAGGCTGAAAAAGATTTCAAAAAAAAAAAAAAAAATTTCTTTTAAAACAAAGGAGCTTTTAAAGAATACACAATATACAGAGCCCACTCATTGCAGAAAAACCCCTCAGGGGGGGCCTCACCCAAGCAAAAATAAAAACAAAAAAAAGAGAAAAGGAAAAAGAAAAAAAAAAGTGAAAAAGGAAAGAAAGTAGAGAAAGATGTAAAGATAGAGAAAGAGCTAAAGAGTGAAAAGGAAAAGAACAGAGAAGGAAGGAATCAGGGAACGCATCAAGATAGAAAAAGGAAGTTAAAAAAGGAGATACAGAGAAAAAGAAAAAAAAAAAAATTAGGGAAGAGAAGAGGGTAAAGAGAAAGAAACGAAGGAAAGAGAAGGGTAGCAAAAAAGGAAGGGTGAAAAAAAAGTGAGAAAGGCAGAAAGAGAGAGAGAGAGAGACAGTAAGAGACGCTGTGACCAGGTGCCCTGGCGAGCTCCCTCCCGCTCTGCGCAAACCTTTAAAAAACAAAAAACTTATCCACCACTTTCTGATTTAAGGCCATCGCCGCCGCCTCCGTTTGTGCTTTTCAGGGCCCAAGAGTTCCCCGCTTTGCCCCCAAAGCCTCTCAAAGTGTTACCTAAGCCTGAGGAAGAAAAAAAATTTTTTTGAACAGTGGAGCTTTTAAAACAAGACTGCATGCACAATATGCAGAGCGTGCTCCTTGGAGAAAACCCCCTCAGGGGGGTCTCACCCAGGCTAAGAAAAAAACCGTAAGGGGATTTAGCAACAATATTAACCCTTGACTAGCTGGTTACTCCAATTCCAAGGGGAGTGGCTGGCCCCCTGCCTGAGGGCATTGTAGGACTTGTGCTAGGGCGTAGCTCGCTTTCTTGTCAAGAAATTTCGGTGGTGCATGGTGTAGTAGATTCTGATTATATTGAGAAATTAAAGTTTTGACCTCACCGCCTACTAAAACTGTACAAATTAATAAAGGTCAAAGAGTAACACAGCTTTTGCTTTTACCTTATCAGACAGGAAAAAATTTGACTTCTCAAGCTAAGAGCCACAGAGCATTTAGATCTAGTGATCTAGCCTTTTGGGTGCAGGAAATTACAGCTCCAAGGCCTTTAAAAGATCTTTTAATTCAAGAAAGTAAAATCTCAGGGCTATTAGAAGCAGGAACAGACGTCTCTTAACATTGCTGGGAAAGACTGACCCAGCTCCTGGCCAACACATACTGAAAATGAGTTGGTGAGATTAGAGAAAGTGGTATGCAGGGTGGGAATGCTGTAGAAAAAAAGGTGAGGGAGAGTTTAAAACCTTGAAGAGTAGTGAGTTCCCCGTTGCTGGAAGTATTCAAACAAAGATTAGATGGTTGCTTGTCATCTAAAAAGCTATAGACCAGATTTAGTTTACAAAACGATAACTGGAGAAGCTTATAAAGATGTTGTACAACACCTCTTTACTTGCTTCTCATATTTAGGTGCCAAAAGTTTTAAAAATTGATAATGCCCATTTGAAGATTGTTTACTAACTTTAAATGATTTCCAAAAATTATTAGGGGTTATTAGGGGACAGTAATTGGATACACCCACATTTAAAACTGACTACTGCAGATTTAAAGCCTTTGTTTGATTACTTAAAAAGCGATCCTAATTCCAGTTCTAAGAGAAAGTTGACTAAATGAGACAGAGTCAGCTCTTGTTAAAGTAGATGAGACTTTAAATGATCAGTTAATTACGATTAATATTACTAAAAGATGAGATTAAATTATTCTTGCCAAAAAACATATACCTACAGGGTGCTTGTGACAAAAAGGCCCATTGGTTCCATCTACCAGTGACTCCAAGAAAAATAGTTTTATCTTATCCCAGCTCGGTGGCACAATTAATTATAAAAAGAGGGAAAAAGTGTGAAACTTTTTAGAAAACAAGTAGCAAATATAGTAATTCCATTTAATAAGGATCAACTGCAAGTCTTTTACAAAATAGTGATGATTGGCAAGTTGCCCTGATAGATTTCAGGAGTCAAATTTTGTTTCATTTGCCCTCAAGCCCCCACAGTAGTTAAAAGTTCAAAAATGTTAGATTAGAAGTTTGAGGATACCTGTGAAACTTTCCAACCCTATGTAGTTCCTATGCTCCCCTTTACCCTATGGGGGAGGGGCGTGCTGTCTCAAATAGGAGATACTCAGAGAAGGGTTTTCTCAATTTCTTAGTCATCAACAGGCGATACAATTAACAATACTTTATATGTTGTTATAAATACATAATATAAATATATTTGCATAATTACAGTTTGCCTAATTAGGTATGGGTATAAATAAAATATAATAAAGGTATACCTAATTCTATTATAGATCTATACTTAATTAATTTGTATGCTATATATGCATATTATATATATACTGTATAATTAAATATATATTGCAGTAATATAATGTGTGAGTGGCTGATATTAATTGGTATAGATTGATGTGCTGTGATGATATATGTTCTATATACCGTATAATTATATTATATATGTGTGACATGTATTATTACAGTACATTGGTTTGTGTTGGTTGGTATTAGCTGTGTACGTGTTGTATTGCTGTAGTATATATATTAATTAATATATTAATTATAACGATTAATTCAAGTATATTGATTTATATATATGTCAATAAGTTTATACTTGTTGCCATATATAAATACATATATAAATACATTTTGCATTTAGGTATATCTGTATACTAAAATGAGATAAGGAGGTTATACATTTATTATTTAAATTTATACAGAGACCTAAACTAGACATTAGACCTAAATTAACATATCTTTAAATTCATGTTGTTAAAATGTAAATTTTAAAAATTAAAAAATTAAATTGACAACTGCTTGACAATTCCTTTGCCATAAAACCCCCATAGGTGTAATTGGGGAAGCCAGACAAAAAATTGGTTTTATGGCAAAACGGCCCCCTAGAGTGGGTCCATCTTCCTGCTCAAACTAAAAAAGTAGCGGCTTCTTATCCAGGATTGATAGCTACTTTGATATTAAAGGAAAAAAGCGGAACATTAAATTATTTGGTAAAGAGCCATCAGAAATTGTAATTCCATATAATAAAGAACAACTTGATGTGCTTCTAATGTTTGATGAAAATTGGCAGATTACTATAGAAAACTATTTTGGTCAAAAATTTTTGCATCATTTACCTTCACATGCTTTGCTGAATTTTATATCCAGACATCCAGTTATTTTTCCTGTCAGATGTAAACAATCTCTTATTCCAAATGCTCAGATAGTTTTTACTGATGGGTCAACAAATGGTAAAGCCTTCATAGTTACTAAAAATCACCAAAAAGTTTTAAAAACACAAAAAACTTCAGCTAAAAGAGCTGAAATAACAGCAGTCATAGAGGCTTTTGCTATGTTTGCAGATGAGGAATTTAATCTTTACTCTGATTCTCAGTATGTGGTCAGGCTGATTCCACACATTGAAACTGCGGTTTTGCCTGAAAATAAAACTACCATATTTCATTTGTTAACTAAGTTACAGCAACAAATTTGGAAAAGGAATAAAATATTTTTCATTGGACATATTCGGGCTCATTCCGGATTGCCCGGCCCTTTAAATGCCTTTAATGATTTGGCTGACTTGTTAACCAGAAATACAGTGGCTGCTGTGATTGAGGAGGCCAGAGCCTCTCACTTCATCATCAATAGGCTACTGCTTTAAGATATCAATTCCAAATTCCCAGAGAGACTGCTCAAGAGATTGTGCGTTCTTGCTTACACTGCCCCACTGTTTATAATAGTCTACCTATGGGAGTTAATCCTCATGGTCTCAAACCTAACGTACTCTGGCAGACGGATGTAACTCATGTCTCTTCATTTGGAAAACTGTCTTTTGTTCATGTAACTGTAAATACCTTTTCTCACGTTATTATTACAACTGCTTGTACCGGAGAGGCAGGTAAAGATGTAATACAACATCTCTTTACTTGTTTTTCATATTTGGGCCTGCCAAAAGTTTTGACAACTGACAATGCTCCTGCTTACACTTCTAAGTCTTTTCAGAAATTTTGTATAAAGTTTCAAATTAAACATAATACAGGCATCCCTTATTACCCACAGGGACAAGCCATTGTGGAAAGAGCACATCAAACATTAAAAATCCAAATTCAAAAACTAAAAGAAGGGGAGTTTAAGTATAGCTCTCCCCATCAAATCTTGCAACATGCTCTTTTCATAATAAATATTTTAAATACTGATTCAGCCGGAATTACTGCAATGCTTCCCATTGGTGCCCAGAGCAATTAAATACAAAACCATTAGTCAAATGGAAGGACCTCCTCTCAGGACAATGGAAGGGTCCTGACCCATTATTAACTAGCGGTCGAGGATGTGCTTATATTTTTCCACAGGATGCAGATTCTCCAATTTAGACAGGCTGATTCACCATGTTGCAGACCCCCAGACATCCAGTTCACCCATTGCTTCGATCACAAAAGAGGAGCTGCCAGAAGGGGAGGCAAGATAAACATCGAGGTCCCGGCGAGACTGACGAGGCTGCTGCAGCGCGAACTCCAACCAGAAAATAATTCTACTTATTCTGTTTTGGCTTGTCTACCCTCTTCTTATGTTTTTCTCTTTACCAATGATTCTGGAAAACTTAATGTACATGTGACTTTAAACTGGTGGACCCAATGTAGTGACCTGTGAATAATGTATGCTCTCATCTTGTTTAAACCCTCAATATAATGTTTGCTCCTTTGTAAGTGTTACAACGTCCACCTTATCTTATAATGTAACCACTTATTGATATAACTATAGTCTTGCCGTGTTACAACAACTTCAGGATTTAATGCGATTGCGACGATTTGTGGGCTTACTTATTTTAGGAATATCAGCTTTAATAACCGCAATTACTTCTGTTACTGTGGCAGCAATATCATTGACTCAACAAGTGCATACTGCCCAATATGTTGATACCATGTCTAAAAATGTTTCACTAACTCTAACAACACAGGAAGCTATAGATAAGAAATTAGAGATGAGAGTAGACGCCTTAGAAGAGGCAATAATGCATATTGGGACTGATTTACAGGCTTTAAAACTGAAAATGGCTTTGTCTTGCCACGCTGATTACCGGTGGATATGCGTGACATCTTTAAAGGTAAATGAGACAGATTATGAATGGGAAAAAAATCAAAAATCATATCTCAGGTGTTTGGAACAGCTCTGACATTGGCCTGGACTTAGGGAAACTTCATAATCAAATCCAGACCCTGAAACACTCTCGACTGGATTTTACCGCCGCTGGAGCAGCTAATGACTTTTTTCACACCTTCTCTAACTTTTATTTCTGGAAAAAACATTCTGTCTAATCTTCTCATAATCATTCTTCCTTGTGTTGTCAGGATTCTTCGGCAGAACATTCAGAAGCTCGCGACTGAGCTGCATCTGGCTGTTTTAAGAAATAAAAAAGGGGGAGATGCTGGGAGCCGGCATATTGCATATTGAGTGAGGATCTGGAATAGCTCAACTGGAATTCTATCACTGCCGGGAGCCAGCGTGAGGCACTCCGCCCATGACAAAGGTCATGAGGAAGGAGGCTCGGCATACGCAAAGGCGGGATCGAGCCTCAGGAGTCCCCCTGGAAATTCTCGAGCATCTACCCCCAAACCAGAGTCTGCCTACTTTCTGCTTTGTGCTTTCACCTACACCTCTGACTTTACGGGGGGCTGTCTCCCACTACCTCTCTCTGGAAAAAGAGTTAGCTTACAGCTCCAGTTAATAATTCCTGGGTGTGACAGTGTTTAACCTACAAACTCCTTTGGAAATCCTCTAGCCTGCCTGAATGGGTTTTTCCGGCCACATGTGATTGTTCAGAGCCTCCCAACTGTGAGAGGCAGGAGATGTTCTAAACTGCCTAAACACAGATTCCTTTGAGTAGTTAAAAGATTAATTAGAAATTGTATTGGTGAAGGGTTTTTTCACTTGTTGAGCCAGTTTGCTGCTAAGTCTTCATACTCCTTACCTACTGTGTCCTTGGCAGTGTATTGATTGATATAATGGGTGTATAGAAATGTAAAATGCAGCTTTGTCCAATGCTTTTTGGAAGGCTGGCGCCTGACTTTGGAATAATCACCTTTAGAGAAAGATAAGTTTCTTAAAATGTTAACAGGCCTCCGGGCCAGAAGATGATGTCAATCACCTGAACTTTTGCATATGATAAGTTTGCAGGAAGAAAGCCTGGCTTGCTGCATGACTCTACCCCTTCCCCCATTATCCTCTATGCATACCTTAAGGTATAAAAACTACTTTGGAAAATAAAGTGCGGGCCTTGTTCACTGAAACTTGGTCTCCCCATGTCACTCTCTCTCCCAAATTCCAGCTGAGCGTCCATCTGGAGCGCAGATGTCCTCTGCGACCATTTATTTGCCTGGGCTTCTAAGACCCACTCGAGAGGGTGTCTAAGGTGGGGCACCTTCCGCTATTCGAGAGGGCGCCTGCGGCCTCCGTGGTCAGAGCTAACCTGGTGTCACGGGTTATATTGATTTTCCGCGTAAACCAAGCCACTCAGCTTCTTTTCTCCACTGAATTTTCCTACTGAGCTATCCTTATTTCAGCCGCTTTTCTCCACTGAATTTCCTCACTGAGCTATCCTTATTCTATTACTCTTTGTATCCTTAATTAAGTGTAATTAAGCAGTTATTCCCTGACCCTCGCCTAGCCGTCTCTCCTTCGAATACCCTGGATCAGCAGGGGCTGGTCCCCGGCACTTATTCTTTCTTACCTTTTAAAAATGTGAAGCGAATAATTATTCCTTTCATAAGAAACAAAGATTACTTTTACTTAGATAATTCAATTGTTAAAATCTAAAATGAAACGAAGAGGTCCAATGATGCAATTGGAAGAAAAATTGCTTCCACCTTGCAAATTAGCAAATAAACTTCCCCATGAAAAATACCAAATGTGGAAAATGGCTGGTGGAAGCTCATTTTACCTACAAGTTATAATAATATTTGTTTCAAGCTACACATGCATTCTACCCCCAACCCCACCCCCACCCCCCTACACCCACACTCATCAAGCAAAAGATTTTCTTTTTTTCAGTAAGAAGACTACATTAAAATTGTTTTCCTTCAGGAAATTTACATAAACTACTCAAACATTTCAAATTGAAAACAAATTATGTTTTTGTCCGTAGACTTTCTTTGGTTATAGCCCTTGCTGTGGAGGTAAGAGTTCAGTGTTAAAGCCTAGAACATTGTTATGAATGAGATCAGTGAGATCTCATCCTCCCCCTTCACACTGCAGCTGAACAAGAGAGGAACGAGTCCATGGGTTTGCTCTTGTCAAAAGAAGGAAAGAAAAGATTGTGAAACAATTGAGAAAATTCTTGTAAAAGAAAAGATTTGTGGATGATTAGCAAGGATGGGAACAGAGATAAGCAAAGGATATGGAGAAGGCAATGGTACCCCACTCCAGTACTCTTCCCTGGAAAATCCCATGGATGGAGGAGCCTGGTGGGCTGCAGTCCACGGGGTCACTAAGAGTCGGACATGACTGAGTGACTTTACTTTCACTTTTCACTTTCATGCATTGGAGAAGGAAATGGCAACCCACTCCAGTGTTCTTGCCTGGAGAATCCCAGGGACGGGGGAGCCTGGTGGGCTGTCGTCTATGGGGTCGCATAGAGTCGGACATGACTGAAGTGACTTAGCAGCAGCAGCAGCAGCATAGATGGGCCACTGAGACTGTATGGTTGTCTGTCTGTCCTTGAATCCTTTAGACACACAGTATCCCATCTAGACAATGAACACGGTTCCATGTAGGTCACTACTGTGTTTTATTTCTTTTCCAGTCTCATAAACCCATAAGATCTCTCTGGACTCCTTGTCAGTTCAAGGAGATCATTCTACTGCTTCCTTGCCCCACAGTGGGCTTCCGGCCTGTGTGGCATCATCTAAAGTCTGTGCTTGTGTCATGCTGTTCCAGGTGCTGGGGAACCATTTCACTTTTGCAGGTCCTACTGAGGCTTGAGGAATTCTATGAGGCTGTCTCACCCTCTTGACCTTGATTAACACCACCACTCCCCCACTCTGCCACCTCACCCAGGCATTTCTGCTCTGGGATTTTATTGCTTCCCAAGTTTCTATTCCTGGTGACTCAGAGGGTAGAGAATCCACCTGCAATGCAGAAGACCCAAGTTTGATCCCTGGATCAGGAAGATCCCCTGGGGCAGGGAATAGCAAGCCACTCCAGTATTCTTGCCTGGAAAATCCCATGGGCAGTGGAGCCTGGTGGGCTACAGTCCATGGAGTTGCAAAGAATCAGACACAACTGAGTGACTTTCACTTTTCAAGGTTCTACTCAAGAAAGGGGGCAAATAGAGGATGGCAATTTGTGTTTTCAAATACCATACTCCTTTCTGCTTAGCTCATTTCCATGCTAGGATCAGAAGATGAGGTGGGCAAGTGACCTTTCTCAGGGACTCACACCATCTACTCATCTTTCACTTTTCTTCTATCAGTCCTCCACTCCAGTCCAGGGAACACTTATTGCATCTGTGGAGCCCAGAATCTTTTTCTTATACAGTTTGTTTTCATAGTTTGCTTTCATACTTTGTTCCTTCCAAGTATTAGTCATACATGATAGTCTTTTGACTTGTTCCTGGAAATTGAATTTATAAATTGAAAGCAAAATGTTTTCCATTTGCTATGTCATCATTTTCTAGAGATAAAAACATCCTAAACAGGGAGGGACAGACAGGGATAAGTGGAATTTTAAACAAAAAAATCATTACCACACAAAGCATATTGGTCAATATTTTTGAAATTTTATAGTAGCCCAGAAGACATGATGTGTTTGAACTTGCCTGCTGCTCTGAAAATGATGTCAGTGAACTGGGACTTAGTGTGAAATGCAAGGATAAATTGTGTTTTCTTGCATAGGCTACACTCCTGAAATGGACTTCCCAGGTGGCTCAGTGGTAAAGAATCCACTTGCCAATACAGGCGATGCAGGTTGGATCCCTGGGTCTGGAAGATCCCCTGGAGAAGGAAATGGCAACTCACTCCAGTGTTTTTGGCTGGGAAATCTCATGGACAGAGGAGCCTAGTGGGGTACAGTCTATGGGGTCAAAAAAGAGTTGAACACAACTTAATGACTGAACAACAAACACATTCCTGAAATACTTAGAGTATTAATATTTACTTTCTTTCTCTAAATTCTGACATTTCTTTTTAGTCATTGGACTAGAACTGCTTAGAATATTAAAATGAGGCATTACTAATTCTTGAGCTTTTTGGCCAGATGTCAATTTCAAAGGAAAGAGTAAATTTTTAAATACAGATATATTTAATGAAAATGATTCTTTTGCTCAAAAGTAATTTTTAGAATTTATTTATTTATTTATTTATTTATTGCTACTCTGAGTCTTAATTGCTGCACATGAGCGTTCTCTGGTTGTGGCAAGCAGGGCCTACTCTCTAGTTGCCGTGTCCAGGCTTCTTATTGTGGTGGCTTCTCTTGTTGTGGAGCAAAGGATTTAGGGTGTGCAAGCTCAGTAGTTGTGGCATGTGGGCTTAGTTGCTCTGAGGCAAGTGGGATCTGCCTGAACCGGGACCAAATCTGTGTCTTCTGCATTGGCAGGGAGATTCTTTACCACCGAGCCAATGGGAAGTCCTGCTCAAAAGTATTGATCAATCATTAACAATATGCATCAGTTCAGTTCAGTTTAGTTGCTCAGTCATGCCCGACTCTTTGCAACCCCATGAATCGAAGCATGCCAGCCCTCCCTGTCCACCACCAACTCCTGGAGTTCACTCAGACTCACATCCATCGAGTCAGTGATACCATCCAGCCATCTCATCCTCTGTCGTCCCCTTCTCCTCCTGCCCCCAATCCCTCCCAGTATCAGAGTCTTTTCCAATGAGTCAACTCTTTGCATGAGGTGGCCAAAGTACTGCAGTTTCAGCTTTAGCATCATTCCTTCTAAAGAAATCCCAGGGCTGATCTCCTTTAGAATGGACTGGTTGGATCTCCTTGCAGTCCAAGGGACTCTCAAGAGTCTTCTCCAACACCTCAGTTCAAAAGCATCAATTCTTAGGAAGTGTAAAACTTCATTGGATGTTTGAAACTGCCTAGGAATTGCCTTGATTAAGTATGCTGCCTGTTGTTGTTTTTTAATTTGTTGTGGACTTAAGAAGGAATTTGTGATTCATAAATTTTAAAGAACAAACTTGGTTAATTCTCATAGACTTGTGATTTCACTGTGACTTTGTTGAAACAGGTTGGACCTCTAGCTCCTATAAATTGGATCTAAATGTTCTTTCTTATTGCTTAGCTCAGAATCACATGCATTTTTAGAATCTAGATAATAAGTACTCAGTTCTGCCTCCTGCAAATAATAATTCACAATAGATATTCACTGGTGTTGACTTCTTTCTGGTGGTGACTGCTGCACAAATCTCAGGTACACTAAATGTTGGACAAGCATTACCATTATTTGACAAATGTCCTCAGGTCTTTGGCACTGGTTTTGACAAATGGTCACGAGGAAGCTGATTCAGATGAATGACAGGCAGTTGTAGTGCAGTTCTACCAGTTGATTTTTCATCATGGAATGATTTCAAAAAAGCGAAGGAAAGTGCTCATCTGACTTGACAGCGGAGGGTCCGTCTGCACTGTGGATGGTGGGTGATTGTTAATGGGCTGGAAATACTCGGTAGAGATTATCTTCACCAGAGCAAATCAAAGAATTATCTTTGTCAACTCCCTACATCGTAAAACCTTGGACTCGGTGACTGTGTTTAAAAGTGTATTTATATAAAAATAAAAATAAACTTTACATGGACTTGTCATATAAAATGGATTAGCCAGGTCATTAGGGTTCATCTAGATAAGGTGTACATGTGTGGGCCTGAATTCATAATATAGAAAAGGGTTAGTAAATTTTGAGTGATGTTTTAAATAGTGAAACCAAATAAAAAGAAAATAAAATACACAGAAATATCCTCATGTAAGTAAACCTTATGTATTATTTAGGTTTTCAAAGAACATATATTTGTAAAATTTCTCTCCATTTTATTTTTTTAACTGCTAAAGTGTCTATACCATGAAAGAAAGAAGAATGAACTGAGTCACAAAATCTGCATTGGAGTCCTGCCTCGATAGCTTTACCCAATTCATTTAATACAATGTTTTTCAACCTTTTCTCATTATTATTCTTCCAAAGTGGTTTATTAAATATTTTATATTAATTAGCTTACCTCTACTGAAATGTTTATTTCACAGATAAAACCTGGCTTAACACTCAACATTCAAAAAACTAATATCATAGCATCTGCTCCCATCACCTTATGGCAAACAGAAGGGGAAACAGTGAAAACAGTGACAAATTTTATTTTTTTGGGCTCCAAAATCACCACAGACAGTGACTGCAGGCATGAAATTAAAAGATGTTTGCCCCTTGGAAGAAAAAGCTATGACAAACCTAGACAGTGTATTAAAAAACAGACACATTACTTTGCTGACAAAGGTCCATATAGTCAAAACTATGATTTTTCCAGTAGTCATATATGCATGTGAGAGCTGAATAATATAAAAGGCTGAGCACTAAAGAACTGATGCCTTCAAGCTGTGGTGCTGGAGGAGACACCAAGAGTCCCTTGGACAGCAAGGAGATCAAACCAGTCAATCCTAAAGGAAATCAACCATGAATATTCACCAGAAGAACTGATGCTGAAGCTGGAGCGCTAATACTTTGGCCAACTGATGTGAAGAGCCAACTCATTGGAAAAGACCCCGAAGCTGGGAAAGATTGAAGACAAAAGGAGAAGGGAGTGACAGAGGGTGTGATGGTTAGCTAGCAAAAGTGACTCAATGGACATGAATTGGAGCAAACACAAAGGAGAAAGAGAGAAGAGAGGGCAAAGTCTAAGGAGACAGCAGGAGACAGAGGATCCTGGCATGCTACAGTCCATGGGGTCACAAAGAATAGGACAGGACTTAGTGAGTGAGTAACAGCAACAACAAACCTGCAGTGGGAGGTGTATCTAGACCTGCCACAGAGAGAGAATAGAAAGAGACGGGCGCATTGCTTTGGGGATAACCTGATGAAGGGAACCTCTGCGTTTTCTATGCCAACACTGAGAGAGCCTTGAAGAGCATCTGTTAGAGTAAGCCCCTAAGTCCAGCCACTGAGGCAGAAGAGAGAGAAGCCAGTAGAGGGCGCACTACTGCTTTCAGAGAATTGCTATTGGAGAACTTCTGAAAAACTCTCCCAGAGTTTGAGAAGAAAAGTTTCAGCTTGAATGTCTGCCAAATCCAGAGGACATCATAGAACCTGATCCAGCACCAGTCCTCTAAAATCATACCCACTCTCCTCTAATCCTTTCACATCTTGTGACCCTATATATATGAGTCACAGAAGAAAAGTAAACTGGGGCAAGAAAAACTGCTCACGTATCTCTCCTCCAAGATAATCTCTGAAGCCAGGATTTCAAAACTAAGGAAGGGAGGTGCCTCCACGTTAAATTAAGATGCTCATTGATTATTTCTTGAGGAGTAAGAGGATGAATGGTCTTTTAAGGGTACATCACAGGCATAAAGAATATGCCTGTGAAGCAGGTGATGCATGTTCGATCCCAGGGTTGGGACGATCGCCTGGAAAAGGGAATGGCAACCCATTCCAGGATTCTTGCCTGGAGAATTCCATGGACAGAGAAGCCTGGTAGGCTACAGTCCATGGGGTGGCAAAGAGTCCCACACAACTCAGCAACTAATACTCTCACTTTCACTTTCACAGGCCTGATGGTTACTGAGTGATGGTTATGGGATCATCCAGGGGTGCAGAGAAGAGACAAGGAAATAAAAGAAGAACGGAGATTTTATCAAGATTTCAGCTCCAGGGTCATATTAGACTGACTTGTGTTTGCCCCTCAGGCCCACGCTTTCCTCCCACACATTCTTGAACACATTATTAAATCTTTTGGATACTAAGTTTCTTTGTGGATGAAATGGGAATGGAACCTTCTAGAACTGGGATGAGGATGAAATATGAGAAGAACTGTAAAGTGTCAAGCACAAAAGAAGGCTCAATAAATGCTTCTTGTTGCTGCTGAGGCTACTGTGAAGTAACCAAAATGTTTGAGATTGGGGTGCAATAAGGATACACTCCACGGACAGAGGAGCCTGGCAGAGTACAGTCCATGGGGTGGCAAGAGTCAGACATGACTGAGCAACTAAGCACAGCACAGCGTAAGGACTATCCCCAAACAGCAGTCATACCCAGGGTAGCCTTTTTGCTTCAAGTCTTAGTGAATCAACATTTTTGAATTCACTTTTTCTGCGCTACCTTTTCCTTTGTCTAAAACATTACAACTTAAAAAAAAAAAGTACACTTTTGCTTTCCTGAAAAATATATCATTGAAATAGAGAAAACTTACCCAGAAAAACTTTATGCTGCACCTTTCACAGATCAATTGTACATAGAATAACAACATCTACAAAATAAAAAATAAATTAGTTCTTATAGTCAAATAGCACAGCACACAAAGACCGCACACAGGACAGGATTTGAGTGAGTCTATTAAAATGTATAGATGTATACATCTGTCAATAAATCATAGAGTATCTAAGCAGATGGGAAATATATATTCATCAGTGTAATTTTTGTTCAAAAGATGTTATAATTACAATAAAGTCAACTAAAAATAATTTTAAAAACTCTTGTTTCCAAAATCTAAATAAAAATATATTAAAAAAATTTTTTTAAGATCCCCACCCCCCTTGTCACATTCCTACAAACTTTCAATTATATTTTTAGCTAATATTAAATAGAAAATATATTTAATGTTTTTAATTTCAATAGTGTTTTTATGATCAGAATTTAGAAATTATGAAAACATTAAAACCATTTAAAGACAATGTGTGAAATAGGAATAAATAGAAAAAAGTCTCTTAATTCACCATCTTAGAACAATCTTTGGAGAAGGCAATGGCACCCCACTCCAGTACTTTTGCCTAGAAAATCCCATGGACGGAGGAGCCTGATAGGCTGCAGTCCATGAGGTCGCTACGAGTCAGACACGACTGAGCGACTTCACTTTCATTTTTCACTTTCATGCATTGGAGAAGGAAATGACAACCCACTCCAGTGTTCTTGCCTGGAGAATCCCAGGGACGGGGAAGCCTGGTGGGCTGCCGTCTATGGGATCGCACAGAGTCGGGCATGACTGACGCGACTTAGCAGCAGCAGCAGCAGAACAATCTTGATAGACATTTGATATTTTCATTTTTATCAAATCCAATTTTGTCTTGATTTTGAAAACTATTTTTATTGTCACTAGAGCAGACAATATACAGTAAGTTCCCTACAGTCGAATGAGTTCCATTCTGAAAGCAAGTTTGTAAGTCCAGCTTTTTGGTAAGTCCTTCAAAGTTAGCTTAGGTATCCAACTAACATAATTGTCTATATAGTATTATGCTGTAATAGGTTTATAATACTTTTCACAGAAATAATACATCAAAAGCAAACACAAAAATTACAGAAAATATTTTAAATTTTACCTTGAACAATACAGTAGTCCCAGCTATATCACTGCTGCCTTTACATTTGCTTCTGGACATCCCGGGCTTGAAGTAAAAATACTGCAGTCATACTCTGCTCCATACTGTACAGCAAAGTACACAGACGCACGGGCACCGTAGAGGATGCCTGCGTGAGACAACGGATGCAAGACATACGAACTAACTTACCTGACTGGACGTGAGAACTCACCTTAGCATCTTGGAAAGTTCAAAACTCAAAGGTTCGTATGTAGGGGACTTACCGTAGTTTGCTATCTTTTCCACTTGATTGTCTGCAACAGGAGTGAACTAATTTCCAAGAGGTGTAGTGGTTTTTCTCTTCATTGGCGTTTGACTTTCTGGCCCAGAGTTTTGACTGTTCCTAATTATGTTAGCAAAATATGACATCATAATTACTCTCATTTCCATTTATATAACTGCTGGTGATACTAAATATACCCCACAAATTTTGTTTTAATCTATATTTCTTAATTTGTACCAGTGTTTCTTGCTAATTTACATATGGGGATCTTAGATATTTGTTTTTTTAAAATTTTATTTGATAACATATTAACCAATTGGCAACATATTAAATGTAGGTATTGCTTCTGTAGTTAATTTTATTTCAAAATAATTTCATAAAATATGAGTAAGAGTTTTGAACTTACATGTACAATATAATGGATTTTTAAAAATCATCTTCTTTTACCTCCATCTGCCCCAAATGAAGATTGCTTAAATTAGTACCTACAAAATAGTGTAAAAGATTTTCTGCAATTCTACTTAATTGTTAACTTTTATTTTGAAAAGTGTGATATTTTAAATCACAGACATATAATAATCATTTATGAGCTATCTCCAGATGAATCTTTCATAAGACATAGTGGAACCATTGGTACTAGGCTAGACAGTTTCTACCTAGGTTTGAAATTCTTATGACATTTTAAGTTCATTTTTAACTTAAAGAGAATGAGAAATTGCAAGGACTTTAAATTCACAGTGTGCCTGAGGCAGAGATGGAATGGAATTCAGCTGATACTATTATTCATGGTAGACAAAGCTAAAAATTGAAGTTATATTCCTTAAATAGTATATTAAATATGTGTCAGGAAAAAGTGCATTTAATGAGGGAAGAAGTTTTCCAATGTTAGACTTTCCAAATGACTAAAGTCATTATAAAATGCAAATAATCTGAATTGAAATTACTTTATTTTGCCTTTAGATTTGAGGGAAAACTTTACATGTGTGCTTTATTTTTAAGAAAAAGCTATGGGTATAGATAGTAAAATCTGGTCGGCAAATTTCCATTGTTTTCATTTAAAAGAATACATCGATATTTTAAAACTTTTTAAAAAAGTAAATTTCTTAAATGTGTATTTAAATTAATTAATATAAACAATTAAGTGGAATCTTTCATTATAAACCTTAGTACATTTGGGTTATCAAGAAAATGACATCTTACAAGTTATGATGATTAATTTATGTGTCAATTTGACCAAACTAAGGGATGCCCAAATAGCTGGTGTAACATTATTTCTTGGTGTGTCTGTGAGGGTGTTTCCAGCAGAGAATAGCATTCAAATCTGTAGACTAAATAAAGATTACCCTCCCCAATGTGGGTGGGCTTCATATAATCCATTGAGGACTGAATAGAACTCAAGAAAGCAGAGGAAGGGAGAATTTGCTCTTTGCTTGAGCTGAGACATCTATCTGCTGACCTCCAACATCTGTGTTCCTAGTTTTCTGACTTTCAGACTCTGATTAGGATGTATGCCACTGTCTCCCCTGGTTTTTAGGGCTTTCAGTTTGGACTGGAACTATGCTACCAGCTTTCCTGGTTCTCCAGCTTGCAGATGGCAAACCATAGACTTCTCAGCCTTCAAAATCATGTGAGTCAATTCCTATGACAAATCCTACCTTATACATGTTTATATATGTCTTACTGGTTCTGTTTCTTTCTAGGATCTCATATATAAGTTAAAGGTTAACTCAGTGTATGTTGTTGTTCAGTGACTTAGTCGTGTCTGACTCTTTGCAACCCCATGGACTGGGGTTCTTTGTCCTTCACTATCTCCCTGAGTTTGCTCAAACTGATGTCCATTGAATTGGTGATGCTATCCAACCATCTCATCCGCTGTCACCCCTTTCTCCTCCTTCCCTCAATCTTTCCCAGCATCATGGTCTTTTCCAATGAGTTGGCTCTTTGCATCAGGTGGTTCAAAGGGAGCCTCAGCTTTAGCATCAGTACTTCCAATGAATATTCAGGGTTGATTTCCTTTAGGATGGACTGGTTTGCTCTCCTTGCTGTCCAAGGGACTCGCCAAGAGTCTTCTCCAGCACCACAATTAAAAAGCATTAATTTTTCAGTGCTCAGCCTTTTTTTTAAGGCCCAACTCTTACATCTCTACATGATTACTGGAGAACCATAACTTTGACTATATGGACATTTGTCAAAAATGATTGATGACAAATTGATGACTCGGCTTTTTAATACCCAAGTTTGTTATAGATTAAATGTATAAAGAACTAACTGTAGGAGATTGGAACATGTCAATAAACTTATTAATTTGCATTCTCAGTTTCTTCATCATTCACTATAAAAGCAGGAACATAATGTACTTTAGAAGTGATTTGTTTATGCTTTCCTTATGGTGATGAGTTCCCTGTTAGTCTCAGATTCTGGAGTTCTAGAGCCTTGCTTTACATCATTTCTTTGTACATCTGTTCTTACATAGAACCCTCTTTATAGTTGAACTTTGCAGTGCTAAGCCTACAAATATACAGTTCAGCTTTCAACTCCATTCTTAATCCTTATCTCTTTGGTTAAGGCCAGTGCACTATTTATCAATGAATTCTCGAGGTGCTGTGACTCTGAAACCTCCCCATAGGCATCTTACTGATATCTATCACTTCCTCTTCTCAAGAAGCCCAGTTTAATTGAACACAGCTGGCTCAAAAGTATGAGACCTTGAATCCCATCAGTAATACTTCTTTACTGTGTAATCCACATGCAATATGATTAAAGTCACTTCCTAAGTCTATTTGTCTATTTAAGTACATCACCCTCCAGAGGTTTAATTTTCCTCTAAGAGGGAAATTGCCATTTTGCTCTTCAATTACATGTGTATATATGATGTAATATTACATCCAGTTTGGAGAGATGGCTTCTACCATTGATCCAGTATATACCTGAAGCTGTGAAATCTTATGGTATTACTCATGAAAATAAACATGACACAGGAATTCAAAACCACAAAGTTATGGCTGGTACTTGAATTTTTAAAAAGCAAGGGATATTTTCATTGCCATATTGAAATATTATTTGTTAGTTTCCACATTTGTTAAACTTTATAGAGTTTATATCAAGTGATGTGCAAGAATACAAAAATATTGAATATCTGTCTTAAAAAAACTCAAAATTTATTGTAATAAAGGCTATTTTTCAACATTTATTTTATTTATAAAAATAACCAGATGTTAAATTAGTCATGATTCAATTAATAATTATTATGGTGTGACATATTTCACTAATAATGGCTTTCTACTAGAGTCATTTCATTCATTTATTCATGTATTTATCTAACATATATGCATATATATGTATGTATGTATATATGTATGTGTATATATACACAGAAGCTATATATTTATATATAGCTTCCCTCTTGGCTCAGTGGTAAAAAAAATTCTTCCTGCCAATTCAGGAGATGTGGGTTTGATCCCTGGGTCTAGAAGATCCCCCAGAGAAGGAAATGGCAGGCCACTTCAATATTCTTCCTTGGGAAATCCCATGGACAGAAGAACCTGGCAGGCTGCAATCCATGGACTTGCAAAGGAGTCAAATACAACTTAGGGACTGAAACAACAACTCTATATGTGTGTGTGTGTATTATATTTGAGTACTATATATGTGTATATATATATATATGTAGTCAACTAAAAAAAGGATGTACAAGACCTGTCCCATCAGCAGATGGTAAAGAGTCTGCCTGCAATGTGGGAGACCAGAGTTAGATCCCTGGGTTGGGAAGATCCCCTGGAGAAGGAAATGGCAACCCACTCCAATATTCTTGCCTGGAAAATCCCATGAATGGAGGAGCCTGGCTGGCTACAGTCCATAGGGTCGCAAAGAGTTGGACACGATTGAGTGACTTCACTTTCACTTGAGAGTTGTGAGTTTAATTTTATTTGGTGCAAAATGAGTACTGCAGCCTGGGAGGCATCATCTCAGATAGCTGTGAGAGACTATTCCAAAGCAGCAGTGCGGGGAAGTCAATATATAAGATTTTGGTGAAGGGGGAGTTACCATGAAACACTCATTTTACAAAAGGGTTTTTGTTAGTCATGAGGATCTGATGTCACCGTTAAGGGATTTAGTGCTTCTCTAGATATGAGGACATGCAAGGGCTTCGATCATAAAATCTTTTCCTTCTCCAGAGGATCTTCCCAACCTAGGGATTGAACCTGGGTCTCCCACATTGTCGGCTGAATCTTTACCATCTGAGCCACCAGGGAAGTCTAAAATCTGTTCCTAAAAACACCCAACTAACTGAAGACCTTCCAGATGTTCAAGCTGGTTTTAGAAAAGGCAGCTGCTGCTACTGCTGCTAAGTCACTTCAGTCGTGTCCGACTCTGTGTGACCCCATAGATGGCAGCCAACCAGGCTCCTCTGTCCCTGGGATTCTCCAGGCAAGAACACTGGAGTGGGTTGCCATTTCCTTCTCCAATGCGTGAAAGTGAAAAGTGAAAGTCAAGTCGCTCGGTCGTGTCCTACTCTTCGCGACCCCATGGACTGCAGCCCACCAGGCTCCTCCATCCATGGGATTTTCCAGGCAAGAGTACTGGAGTGGGGTGCCATTGCCTTCTCCAAGAAAAGGCAGAGGAACCAGAAAAAAGGCAGAGGAACCAGAGATCAAATTGCCAACATTTGCTGGATCATCAAAAAAGCAAGAGAGTTCCAGAACATCTATTTCTGCTTTATTGACTATGATAAAACCTTTGACTGTGTGGATCTCAAACTGTGGAAAATTCTGAAAGAGATGGGAATACCAGACCACCTGACCTGCCTCTTGAGAAACCTATATGCAGGTCAGGAAGCAACAGTTAGAACTGGACATGGAACAACAGACTGGTTCCAAATAGGAAAAGGAGTACATCAAGGCTGTATATTGTTACCCTGCTTATTTAACTTATATGCAGAGTACATCATGAGAAATGCCGGGCTGGAAGAGGCACAAGCTGGAATCGAGATTGCTGGGAAAAATATCAATAACCTCAGATACACAGATGACCCCACCCTTATAGCTGAAAGTGAAGAGGAACTCTTAATGAAAGTGAAAGAGGAGAGTGAAAAAGTTGGCTTAAAGCTCAACATTCAGAAAATGAAGATCATGGCATCTGGTCTCATCACTTCATGGGAAATAGATGGGGAAACAGTGGAAACAGTGTCAGATTTTGTTTTGGGCTCCAAAATCACTGCAGATGGTGACTGCAGCCATGAAATTAAAAGATGCTTACTCCTTGGAAAGAAAGTTATGACCAACCTAGATAGCATATTAAAAAGTGGAGACGTTACTTTACCAACAAAGGTCCATCTAGTCAAGGCTATGGTTTTTCCAATGGTTCTGTATGGATGTGAGAGTTGGACTGTGAAGAAAGCTGAGTGCTGCAGAAATGTTGCTTTTGAACTGTGGTGTTGGAGAAGACTCTTGAGAGTCCCTTGGACTGCAAGGAGATCCAACTAGTCCATTCTAAAGATCAACCCTGGGTGTTCATTGGAAGGACTGATGCTGAAGCTGAAACTCCAATACTTTGGCCACCTCATGCGAAGAGTGAAAAGACCCTGATGCTGGAAGGGATTGGAGGCAGGAAGGGAAGGGGACAACAGAGGATGAGATTGCTGGATGGCATCACCGACTCAATGGACATGAGTTTGGGTGAACTCCGGGAGTTGGTGATGGACAGGGAGGCCTGGCATGCTGTGATTCATGGGGTCGTAAAAAGTCGGACATGACTGAGCAACTGAACTGAACTGAACTGATCTTAAGACCTGTCCCACCAGGCTCCCTGGAGCACAGAGTGCCTCACTGCACCCTGAACTCCCTCAGGGATTGTTGAAGATCTGTAGCTATAGCAGCCTGGGGTTCAATCTCCGTAGAAGCAGGTGGCAAATGCCTTTGTTGTTCAGTCATTGGCAATTCTCTTGGTAAGTGCCAATCTGTAGTTGACAATATATATATGTATATTATATATATGCAATATATATTTTATATATACAATATATATTATATATATATATATATATATTTGAGTATCTAATTAGGTGCTAGTGAGAAAGACAGATGAAAATGTAATAAATACACCATGCCCACTCAGAAGATGTGGCAGCCCTGGATGTGTGTCACTAGGATATCCCTTCAAGAGAAAACCTGCTGCAGAAAGTGCAGTCAGCGTAGAGCTTCCAGAAACAGTGCCCTTGGAATCCACCCTGGAGCCATGAGTGGACAGTTCAAGTCAATGACTAGGCAATTGAAGGAGTAGGGCACCCCCACTTGTGTCCACTCAGCACTCCTCTAACAAGATATCTTTGCTCTAGAGCTCTCTGTTGGGCTGGTCAAGAACTTTTCAGGGTTGCGCTTTACCTGAGGGTCTTGCTAAGTCCTCTCTCTTCTTCCCTCTTCTCCTACACCTGTCAGACCTCCACTGAAGCTCACCTGCTTTTGCTCCTTTTCTCCTTTATCTTCCACAGAAATACCCCAATAAACTCTTTGTGCTTCTAACATTTTCTCTGTGCCTGCTTCCAGAAAGATGGGAACTGACCCAGATGATGATAAATATAATGCAAAAAAAGAAAAAGAAGCAGCATAGGGAGATGGTGGTGGGGGTTGGGCTTTTCATGGGAAATGGAGTTTAGCTACTTTAAAGCATGGTAAGAGAGGTATACCTGAGAATTTAAATTTTGAGTAAATTCCTAAAGGAAAAATTCTCCAAGCTAGGCATCAACATTATGTGAACTGAGAACTTCTAGATGTTCAAGCTGGATTTAGAAAAGACAGAGGAGTCATAAATCAAATTGCCAACATCTACTGGGTCATCAAAAAAGCAAGAAAATTCCAGAGTAACATCTACTTCTGCTTCATTGACTATGCTAAAGTCTTTGACTACATGGATCACAACAAACTGTGGAAAATTCTTAAAGAGAAGGGAATACCAGACTATCTCACCTGCTATCCTGAGAAACCTATATGCAGGTCAAGAAGAAACAGATAGAGCTGGACATTGAGCAATGGACTGGTTCCAAATTGGGAAAGGAGTACGTCAAGGCTGTATATTGTCATCTTGCTTATTTAAATTCTATGCAGAGGATATCATGAGAAATGCTGGGTTGGATGGAACACAAGCTGGAATCAAGAATGCTGGGAGAAATATCAATAACCTCAGATATGCAGATGACACCACCCTTATGGCAGAAAGTGAAGAGGAATTAAAGAGCCTCTTGATGAAGGTGAAGGAGGAGAGTGAAAAAGCTGGCTTAAAACTCCACATTAAAAAAGTGCAGATCATGGCATCCAGTCCCATCACTTCATGGCAAATAGATGGGGAAACAATGGAAACAGTGAGAGACTGTAGTTTTTTTTGGCTTCACTGCAGATGGTGACTGCAGTCATGAAATTAAAAGACACTTGCTCCTTGGAAGAAAAGCTGTGCGAAATGTAGACAGTGTATTAAAAAAACAGAGACATTATATTGCCAGCAAAGTTCCATTTAGTCAAAGCTGTGGTTTTTCCAGTGGTCGTGTATGGATGTGAGAGTTGGACTGTGAAGAAAGCTGAGCGCCGAAGAATTGATGCTTTTGAACATGGTGCTGGAGAAGACTCTTGAGAGTCCCTTGGACTGTAAGAAGATCCAACCAGTCCATCTTAAAAGAGATCAACCCTGAATATTCATTGGAAGGACTGATGTTTAAGCTGAAGCTCCAGTACTTTGGCCACCTGATTCTAAGTGCCAACTTATTAGAAAAGACCCTAATGCTGGGAAAGATTGAAGGAAGGAGGAGAAGAGGACAACAGAGGACAAAATGGTTGGATGGCATCACCTACTCGATGAACATGAGTTTGAGCAAGCTCTGGGAGATGGTGAAGGACAGAGAAGCCTGGCATGCTGCAGTCCATGGTGTCACAAAGAGTCGGACATGGTTGAGTGACCAGTTGTGTCCTACTCTTTGCGACCTCATAGATTGTAGGCCACAAGACTTCTTTGTACAAGGGATTCTCCAGACAAGAATGCTGGAGTGGGTTTCTATTCCCTTCTTCAGGGGATCTTCCTTATCCAGGGATCAAACCTGGGTCTCCTGCATTGCAGGCAGACTTTACCATGTGAGCCACCAGGGAAGCAAAGAATTCCTTCAAGGCTCATATGCAGGTTCACCATGATGGAGGGAGTCAGCATGCTCTTCGCTCATCACTGAAAAAATTTTGTTGGAAGAAGGATGACTTTCTGAGTACCTGCACGAGGTAGAAGCCAAAGAAGCTGTGAAGTCAGGGGTGATACCCCACAGTGGAGTGCTTTAACGAAGTCATGCTCATAGAAAAGGAGTAAACCAGTGAAATGGTTTTGCATATATTTTTATGAGGTGAACCATTGTCCTAGAAGGAGTCCAAGGTGATATGCAATTCTCCAGTGGTTTTCAAGCACTTCTGAGACTGAAAGCTAACAAATATGATGTAATTGTTATAAAAATTAGATTAAAATGAATTTTAAAATAATGTACATATACCTTGTATATTGAATCTGAACTTTTGTTCATCTTTCATCACTGTCATTGTACATTTTTTTAGAAACAATATTTTGAAGTTTTTCCATCTCATCCCATTATGCAAACAATAAAAATACAAAACTAAACCATTAGATTACTTTGGGTCTTAGGATGAATATACTATTCTGCTATAAATTATTCTCAAATCTCTGGAAAATCAGCTAAAGTGCCCTCTTGAGAAACAGCTAAGAAATAAAAGTGTCATGTGTTCCTCTGGTTTGAAATAGGAAACCAAATGATGTGGAGTAAATACACAGGGAGGAAATGGGAAGTATGACAAGATAAATGATGTCAAATAATTCCTGAAGGTTAAGTTTGCCCTCTATCTATATAGTAGTGGAAAAAGACTGGACTGGGAGTGATAAGTCACCAAATGAAAAGTGCTAATATCGTGAAGGAGGTGACTGACATATATACAAGAGTGGATGGCAAGCCTATTTGAAATGAAGTGGGTGTGTAGTGAAGAATTAGCTAATTTATTATAAGCCCTGCAAATGCTAAAATGGAATCCAAGATGAAGGCTGAAGGACGAAGCCCAATAAATCTTAAATCTCATAGTACTTAAAGATGAACTGGAGTGTACATTTCCTCAGTAAACTTTTCAATTCCGACACTTTCTTCTTAAAGGAGGAGCCTGTCAAAACATGTTCCAGTGGTCAAATGATGCATCTCTTCCCCGACACAGAGCAGTACTCTCTGGTTTGATGAGAAAATGTTAATCTTACCCTCTGCACCTCCAGTCCCAGTCAGAGTATGGCTCTTTAACAACTGTTTCCTGGGAACTGTAGCAATAAAACATGGCAAGAGAAATGGATTTGCAGCAGATGGAGGCATTGCCAACCCCCACAAAGCTTTGCCTGCTTCTGTGTTGACAGAGGAAGGCAGAGAGACAAACACCAGAAACAAAGAGTTCTCAGGGCAGGAAAAATAAACACCTAAGGAAAACTGTTTAACCAGAATAGATAATTAAGAAATTAAAATTATCTGATAATACAGGTTAGATCCAGATGGCATGTATTTATGACCTCCCAAAGAAAGGAAGAATTATGGATGGAAAAAGTACAGATCCCAGAGATAACTAAATTCCCTATGAAATCTTGGAATATACAGAAGACAAGAAAATGAAATGTTTTTTATTTATAAAGGAATATGGGCGCAATAGTTACTATAATGCTATCTCACTAAATATTGAAAATAATATTGCATATTTGTGGTTGTTGTTTAGTCTTTAAGTTGTGTCTGACTCCTTTGTCACCACATGAACTGTAACCCACAAGGTTCTTTTGTCCATGGAATTTTCCAGGTAAGAATACTGGAGTGGGTTGCCATTTCCTTCTCTAGGGGATCTTCCCAATCAAGGGAACAAACCTGAGTCTCTTATATCTCCTGCATTGGCAGGAGGATACTTTACTGCTGAGTGACTAGGAAGTATATGGCATATATTTACTTATTATTGCTATCAGAAAAGGGTAATGATGAAAATTTCAATCATTAGTCTTTGTAACTTCTAGAAAAAAAGCAGTTAATATTTTGTTTTTTTTTATTAGTGTTTTTTACCAAAAATTTCTCCTCCTGGCATTTCTTAAAGTTAGGTGTATCCATGTGACTTCAGTTCAGTTCAGTTGCTCAGTCGTGTCCGACTCTTTGCGACCCCATGAATCGCAGCACGCCAGGCCTCCCTGTCCATCACCATCTCCTGGAGTTCACTTAAACTCATGTCCATCGAGTCAGTGATGCCATCCAGCCATCTCATCCTCTGTCGTCCCCTTTTCCTCCTGCCCCCAATCCCTCCCAGCATCAGGGTCTTTTCCAATGAGTCAACTCTTCTCATGAGGTGGCTAAAGTATTGGAGTTTCAGCTTTAGCATCATTCCTTCCAAAGAACACCCAGGGCTGATCTCCTTTAGAATGGACTGGTTGGATCTCCTTGCAGTTCAAGGGACTTAAAATGGGTGGAAGTAACGGGTGTCACTTGCAGGTGGGAGATTTTATGTCTAGGGCATGATTCATCATTCCCCACCACCCCCCGCCTTTTTTCCCCCAGTCTTGGCAATTATGGAAGTAACTGAGATGTCTACATTAACATGTAGACAAGATTCTCTTTGCAGAGCAAAAGAATCTGCCAAACTGTGCATCACATGCTAAGACTCAAAAAAGCAATTATACTAAGATGGGTGAGGTTGGAATGCCTAACTAGAGGCTGAATTTAGATTTTTAAATCCAGTATTTGGCCTGTATATAAGAAATAAGGATTTGAGCCCAGAAAATTGATCCAAAGACAGGTGAGAAATCAAGGAGTGCAGGGAGGGACAAGGAGTTATATATTACATTTTCCAGTATAAATGAAATACAGGCAACCACAGATCCAATATGTCAGATAGCCATAAGCAATATAGATATCAGCTTGGGGCTGGTGCACTGGGACGACCCAGAGGGATGGTGTGGGGAGGGAGGAGGGAGGAGGGTTCAGGATGGGGAAACACATGTATACCTGTGGCGGATTCATTTTGATATTTGGCAAAACTAATACAATTATGTAAAGTTTAAAAAATAAAATAAAATTAAAAAAAAAAACAACAAAAAAACCCAAAATGAAGAATAGTAATGAAAACAACCTCACACCCTTTGACACATCATAGTCAATCTGCTAAAGAATAAATATAAAAAGAATATTTAGGATCCTGCTGTGATGTATGTCAGAGAGTGTTTTGCCTATGTTCTCCTCTAGGAGTTTTATAGTTTCTGGTCTTACATTTAGATCTTTAATCCATTTTGAGTTTATTTTTGTGTATGGTGTTAGAAAGTGTTCTAGTTTCATTCTTTTACAAGTGGTTAACCAGATTTCCCAGCACCACTTGTTAAAGAGATTGTCTTTAATCCATTGTATATTCTTGCCTCCTTTGTCAAAGATAAGGTGTCCATATGTGCGTGGATTTATCTCTGGGCTTTCTATTTTGTTCCATTGATCTATATTTCTGTCTTTGTGCCAGTACCATACTGTCTTGATGACTGTGGCTTTGTAGTAGAGCCTGAAGTCAGGTAGGTTGATTCCTCCAGTTCCATTCTTCTTTCTCAAGATCACTTTGGCTATTCGAGGTTTTTTGTATTTCCATACAAATTGTGAAATTATTTGTTCTAGCTCTGTGAAGAATACTGTTGGTAGCTTGATAGGGATTGCATTGAATCTATAGATTGCTTTGGGTAGTATACTCATTTTCACTATATTGATTCTTCCAACCCATGAACATGGTATATTTCTCCATCTATTAGTGTCCTCTTTGATTTATTTCACCAGTGTTTTATAGTTTTCTATATATAGGTCTTTAGTTTCTTTAGGTAGATATATTCCTAAGTATTTTATTCTTTCCGTTGCAATGGTGAATGAAATTGTTTCCTTAATTTCTCTTTCTGTTTTCTCATTATTAGTGTATAGGAATGCAAGGGATTTCTGTGTGTTGATTTTATATCCTGCAACTTTACTATAGTCATTGATTAGTTCTAGTAATTTTCTGGTGGAATCTTTAGGGTTTTCTATGTAGAGGATCATGTCATCTGCAAACAGTGAGAGCTTTACTTCTTCTTTTCCAGTTTGGATTCCTTTTATTTCTTTTTTTTTTTTTTAATTTTATTTTATTTTTAAACTTTACATAACTGTATTAGATTTTTCTGCTCTGATTGCTGTGGCCAAAACTTGCAAAACTATGTTGAATAGTAATGGTGAAAGTGGGCACCCTTGTCTTGTTCCTGACTTTAGAGGAAATGCTTTCAATTTTTCACCATTGAGGATAATCTTTGCTGTGGGTTTGTCATATATAGCTTTTATTATGTTGAGGTATGTTCCTTCTATTCCTGCTTTCTGGAGAGTTTTTATCATAAATGGATGTTGAATTTTGTCAAAGGCTTTCTCTGCATCTATTGAGATAATCATATGGTTTTTATTTTTTAATTTGTTAATGTGGTGTATTACATTGATTGATTTGCAGATTTTGAAGAATCCTTGTATCCCTGGGATAAAGCCCACTTGGTCATGATGTATGATCTTTTTAATGTGTTGTTGGATTCTGATTACTAGAATTTTGTTAAGGATTTTTGCATCTATGTTCATCAGTGATATTGGCCTGTAGTTTTCTTTTTTTGTGGCATCTTTGTCAGGTTTTGGTATTAGGATGATGGTGGCCTCATAGAATGAGTTTGGAAGTTTACTATCCTCTGCAATTTTCTGGAAGAGTTTGAGCAGGATAGGTGTTAGCTCTTCTCTAAATTTTTGGTAGAATTTAGCTGTGAAGCCGTCTGGGCCTGGGCTTTTGTTTGCTGGAAGATTTTTGATTACAGTTTCAATTTCCGTGCTTGTGATGGGTCTGTTAAGATTTTCTATTTCTTCCTGGTCGAGTTTTGGAAAGTTGTAGTTTTCTAAGAATTTGTCCATTTCTTCCACGTTGTCCATTTTATTGGCATATAATTGTTGATAGTAGTCTCTTATGATCCTTTGTATTTCTGTGTTGTCTGTTGTGATCTCTCCATTTTCATTTCTAATTTTATTGATGACCCACCTCCCAGAATATTGGAAATAAAAGCAAAAATAAACAAATTGGACCTAATTAACCTTAAAAGCTTCTGCACATCAAAGGAAACTATTAGCAAGGTGAAAAGACAGCCTTCAGAATGGGAGAAGATAATAGCAAATAAAGCAACTGACAAACAACTAATCTCGAGAATATACAAGCAACTCCTACAGCTCAACTCCAGACAAATAAATGACCCAATCAAAAAATGGGCCAAAGAACTAAATAGACATTTCTCCAAAGAAGACATACAGATGGCTAACAAACACATGAAAAGATGCTCAACATCACTCATTATCAGAGAAATGCAAATCAAAACCACTATGAGGTACCATTTCACACCAGTCAGAATGGCTGCGATCCAAAAGTCTACAAGCAATAAATGCTGGAGAGGGTGTGGAGAAAAGGGAACCCTCTTACACTGTTGGTGGGAATGAAAACTAGTACAGCCACTATGGAGAACAGTGTGGAGATTCCTTAAGAAACTGGAAATAGAACTGCCTTATGATCCAGCAATCACACTGCTGGGCATACACACTGAGGAAACCAGAAGGGAAAGAGACACGTGTACTCCAATGTTCATCGCAGCACTGTTTATAATAGCCAGGACATGGAAGCAACCTAGATGTCCATCAGCAGATGAATGGATAAGAAAGCGGTGGTACATATACACAATGGAGTATTACTCAGCCATTAAAAAGAATACATTTGAATCAGTTCTAATGAGGTGGATGAAACTGGAGCCTATTATACAGAGTGAAGTAAGCCAGAAAGAAAAACACCAATACAGTATACTAACGCATATATATGGAATTTAGAAAGATGGTAACAATAACCCTGTGTACGAGACAGCAAAAGAGACACTATGTATAGAACAGTCTTATGGACTCTGTGGGAGAGGGAGAGGGTGGGAAGATTTGGGAGAATGGCATTGAAACATGTAAAATATCATGTATGAAATGAGTTGCCAGTCCAGGTTTGATGCACGATACTGGATGCTTGGGGCTGGTGCACTGGGACGACCCAGAGGGATGGAATGGGGAGGGAGGAGGGAGGAGGGTTCAGGATGGGGAACACATGTATACCTGTGGCGGATTCATTTTGATATTTGGCAAAACTAATACAATTATGTAAAGTTTAAAAAAAAATATTTAAAAGGTGCCTATGAGGGAATGTGTGAAGGAAGGCTATATAGACAGGGGTTAAGGTAAGAGATGTATCAGGTATCTCATCAAAGATTTTACAAGACAGAAGATAGCTGAAGAAGAATATTTAAAATGCTGGAAAAAAAAAAGACAATGCCAGCTGGATTTCTATATTTAATGAAAATATCTTCCAAAAATGGAGGCATAATAAATATTTTTTCAAATATCAAGAGAATTTATTGTCAGAGACCTATAATTCAAGATACATGAAAGAAATTTCTCAGACAGAGGAATATGAAGTATGATGGAAATTTAACATTAAACTCTTTAAAAGATAATTGATTTTAGAGACAAATTAGTAACAAAATAACTGTGAGTTTATTATGCATGTAGAAGTAAAAAGTATGAAAAATAGTTCAAAGGGTGGGGAAGAGGTAATGGAAGTATACATGAATGGTGTAAAAATACTTGATGGTACTAAGTTAAAAATGCTTATTGTTCATCTTAAGAAATTCACTAAAATTTTGAAAAAGTGGCATAATCATTAAACCAATAGTAGAGATAAAAATATAAACAAATAATAATTAATACAGAAGAAGGTGGGAAATAGAAATCAATAACAGAGGTAGCAAATAAAAAACAGAAAGCAAGATGACAGGCTGAAATACAACTACATCAATAATTGCATTGCATCTAAAAGGCAGGCCTATCAATTTAGATAAAACATGATACACTATCTATAAGAAACTACAGTCAGTAATTCCTGTGAACATAGATAAAAGTTACCAAGAAATTTAAACAAAATAAATTCTATAATATATACAAAGAAAATACATGTCATGACCAAATGGGGTTTCTCCCAGGAATGGAAGACAGTTTCAACATTTAAAAATCAATCAGCACTGAAACATGTACATTACCATATGTAAAATACATGACCAGTGGAAGTTCGATGCATGAAGCAGGGCACCCAAAGCTGGTGCTCTGAGACAAACCAGAGGGATATGGGGGAGGGAGGTGGGACAGGGGTTCAGGTTGGAGGGGGACACATATATACCTGTGGCCGATTCATGTTGATGTATGGCAAAAACCATCACAATACTGTAAAGTAATTATCCTCCAATTAAAATAATTAAAAAAGAAAAAAAATCAGTGGCTAGCTATAAAGAACAGATGGAAATTCCTTAAAATACTTAAAATAGAGTTACCATATGATCCAGCAATCTTACTCCTAGGTAGGCATTTATCCAGAAAAGAGAAAACTCTAGTTTGAAAAGATACACACACACCAGTGTTCACAGCAGTACTGTTTACAATAGCCAAGATATGAAAGCAGCCTAAATATCTGTTAACAGATGAATAACAGATGGATAAGAAGAGTGGTACATATATACAGTAGAATATTACTTAGCTATTAAAAATGAAATAATGCCATTTGCAGCAATGCAGATAGACCTAGAGCTTTTTGTACTAAGTGAAGTAAGTCAGAAAAAGATAAATACCATATGACATCACTTATATGTGGAATCTAAAAATGATACAAAAAACTTACTTATAAAACAAAAAGAGATTCACAGAAAGAGAAAACAAAATCATGGCTACCAAAGGGGAAAAGCAGGAAGGGATAAATAAGGAGCTTGGAATTAGCAGATACATACTACTGTATACAAACAGATAAACAACTAGGTCCTGCTGTATAGCATAGAGGACTATAGTCAATGCCCTGTAAGAACCTATAGTGGAAAAGAATCTGAGAAAAGAATATATGTATGAATATATACACATTAACTGCTTCCTCAGCCCATATATACATATATATGCTGCACACCTGAAACCATCACAACATTGTAATCAACTGTACTTAATAAAACATTTATAAAAGCACAAATGGTTATAATTTAGCACATAAGCAGAATAAAAAGAAAAATAACACAAGCATCCATATTTTATTCAGAAAAAGTATTGTATAAAATTCAATATCCATTCATGGCTAAAAACAAACAAACAAAAAAACTCCCAGTAGACCTGGAGTAAAAGAAAGTTTCCTCATCTTGACAAAGGCCTCACGTATCATACAGGTCATATAGAGTCCTATATGATCTGGACTGTTACCTTTCCTACTCCATCACTTTATACTCTCATTTGCTCATTCCTTATTAGATGCACTGCGTTTCTTGCTGTTGCTGAAGATGACAGCATGTTCCCACCTCTTGGACTTTGCATTAACTGCTTCCTCTGTCCAGAATGTATTTCCTTTTTCTTACTTTTTTTTTTAAACCACATCACACAGCTTGAGGGAACTTAGTTCCAAGGGTCAGGGATTGAACCTGGATCCCCAGCAGTGGAAGCATGGAGTCCAAACCCCTGGGACATGAGGGAATTCCCCAGAATGTTTTTGGATCCGACAGCTGTATGATTCATTCCATCTTTTCCTTCATTTTCTTGACCAAATGTCACATTCTTACTGTGTATTACCATCAGTCAGTTCAGCTGCTCAGTCATGTCCGACTCTTTGCCACCCCATGAATCGCAGCACGCCAGGCCTCCCTGTCCATCACCAACTCCCAGAGTTCACTCAGACTCACGTCCATCAAGTCAGTGATGGCATCCAGCCATCTCATCCTCTGTCATCCCCTTCTCCTCCTGCCCCCAATCCCTCCCAGCATCAGAGTCTTTTCCAATGAGTCAGCTCTTCGCATAAGGTGGCCAAAGTACTGGAATTTCAGCTTTAGCATCATTCCTTCCAAAGAAATCCCAGGGCTGATCTCCTTTAGAATAGACTGGTTGGATCTTCCTGCAGTCCAAGGGACTCTCAAGAGTCTTCTCCAACACCACAGTTCAAAAGCATCAATTCTTCGGTGCTCAGCGTTCTTCACAGTCCATCTCTCACATCCATACATGACCACTGGAAAAGTGTATTACCATAGCCATTCATTTTAAAACATCCAATCACTTCCTCTGATCTGGCTTTGTTTGTATTATTATTTCTTTTAACTATTTATTTTTTTTTTTCAAAGCAGTTCAAAATTCACAACAAATTAACAGAGAAGGTGGAGATATCTCACGCACCCTCTGCCCTCACACATGCATAGGCTCTCATTATCAGTGTCCTTCACCAGAGTAAATACATTAGTTACAATTGATGAGCCTTCATTAACATATCATTATCACCTAAAGTTCGTAGTTTACGTTAGAACATTACAGTTCACTCTTGGTGTTGTACATTCTATGGATTTAGACAAAAGTATAATAACACGTGGGGCTTCACAGGTGGCACTAGTCTATAGAACCCTCCTGCTAATGCAGGAGACATAAGAGATGGGAGTTTGATCCCTGGGTCAGGAAGATCCTCTGGAGGAGCTCCAGTATTCTTGCCTGGAGAATCCCATGGACAGAAGAGCCTGGTGGGCTACAGTCCATACGGCCATAAAGAGTAGGACACAACTGAAGTGACTTAGCATGCATGCATAATAACATGTACCTATCATTATGGTATCACATAGGTGATTTTCACTGCTCTATAAATCTTCTCTCTGCTATATATTCATCACACTCTTCCTCTCCATCAACCCCTGAAATTTTTTACTGTTTCCATAGTTTTCTTTTTCCAAAATATCATATGGTTGGCATCATACAATATGTAACCTTTTCACATTCACTTCCTTCATTTAGTAACATGCATTTAAGTTATCTCCATGTCTTCTCATTGTTTGATAGCTCATTTCTTTGTGTGTGTGTGTGTGTGTGTGTGTGTGTTTAATAATATTCCATTGTCTGAATGTACCTAGCACAGTGTCTTTATCTATTCACCTGCTAAAGGACATCTTGATTGCTTCCACATTTTGGCAATTATGAATAAAGCTGCTGCAAACATCTAAGTGTACATTTTCTGTGGACATGCTTTTAAGTCCTTTGGGTAAATACCAAGCAGTGTGATTGTTGAATCATACAGTAAGAAAATATCTACTTTTTGTAAGAAACTGACAAACTGTATTCCAAAATATCTGAACTATTTTGCTTTCCCACTAGCAGTGAATGAGAGTTCTGTTGTCCTGTATCCTCTCCAGCATTTGGTGTTTTCAGTGTTCTGGGCCATCCTAATAGGTGTGTAGTGATATTTCATTATTGTTTTAATTTGCATTTTCCTCATGACATATGATGTAGAGTACCTTTCTGTATGCTTATTTGCCATCTGTATGTCTTCTTTAGTGAGTTTTCTGTTAGGGTCTTTGGCTCATTTTTTTAAATCACGTTGTTGTTTTCTTGAAAGTGAAAATGTTAGTTGCTCAGTTGTGTCCAACTCTTTGCTACCCTATGGATTGTAGCCCACAATTCCTCTGTCCAGGGAATTCTCCAGGCAAGAATACTGGAGTGGGTTACCATGCCCTCCTACAGGGGATCTTCCCAACCCAGGGCTTGAACTGGGGTTTCCTGCTTTACAGGCAGATTCTTTACTGTCTGAGCCACTGGGGGAAGCCTGTTTGTTTTCTTACTGTTGAGTTTTAGAAGTTCTTTGTCTATTTTGATAATTGTTCTTTGTCAGATGTGGTTTTTGCAAATATTTTTTTCCCTGTCTGTGGTTTGTCTTATTTTCTTGATAATGTCTTTCAAAGAGCAGAATTTTTTAATTTTGATGAAGTCCAGCTTATCAGTTTCTTTCATGGGCTGTGCCTTTGGCATTGCATCTAAAAGCTATTGCCATGCTCGCTTTGGCAGCACATGTACCAAAACTGGAATGATATGAAGAAGATTAGCATGGCCCCTTCTCCAGGATGACATGCAAATTCATGAAGCATGCCATGTTTGAGAAAATTAAAAAGTCATTACCATTCCAAAGTTCATGTAGGGTTTTTCTTATGTAATCTTCTAGGGGTTTTAAAGTTTTAGGTTTTACATTTAGATCTGTTATCTATTTTGAGTTAATTCTTGTGGAGGGTGTAAGATTTGTATCTAGGTTCATTTTCTTTTTTTTGCATGTCGATGTCCAGTTGTTGCAGCAACATTTGGTGAAAAGACTATTTTTGCTTCATTGTATTGCCTTTGTTTCCTTGACAAAGATCAGTTGACTATATTTATGTGGATCTATTTCTTGGCTCTCTGGTTTGTTCCTGTTTTTTAAAAAATAGTGCTTGCTTCTAAAAGCTATGCAATTAACTTATTTTTATGTTATTTTAAAATATAACACATGTATATCTGTGGCGGATTCATTTTGATATTTGGCAAAACTAATACAATTATGTAAAGTTTAAAAATAAAATAAAATTAAAAAAATATATACCATGTAAAATAGATAAGAGCAAGCTTGCCTGGTGGTTCAAATGGTAAAGAAACTGCCTGCAGTGAGACCTGGGTTCAATCACCAAGACCGGGGTCAGGAGTATCCCCTGGAGCAGGGAATGGCAACCCAGTCCAGTATCCTTGCCTGGAGAATTCCACAGGCAGAGGAGTCTGATGGGCTACAGTCCATGGGGTCTCAAAGAGTTGGACACAATTGAATGACCAACACTTTCACTTCACCATGTAAAATCCATAAGACCAAGAATTTTTAAAAATTATTGTATCCCCAGTAAAGAATAACTTTCAGAATGTATAATGGCCTTCTGTAAAAATCTGTTGAATAAATAAATGAATAAATCACTAAATTAGAAAGTTTTGAAATACAGTGCAATATAAGGTGCAATAATACTGACTTCTTGAACTTAAAATCTTCTGTTCTTTGATGATTAGAAATAAAAAAGAGGGACTTCCTTCACACTTGAAGAATATATAAAGTTTTAAATACTATACATTTTTAATTTTCAGATTCTATGCCCCGAGCTGATAAAATTTCAATTCTTGTTTTTAAGAATAAATGTAAAAGATAAAAGGATTCTGACGCATAGAGAGATTTGAGTGCCACAGTGAGCCAAAAAGAACTTATTCCACTTATTTTTTCTTCTATATCTTTGAAACTAACAAAAAAAGGGGACAATTCTTTTCTCAAAAGAGTAGTTATTTTTCTCCTCTTTTCTTGAAAATCCCTGTGGATGATACAGAGCTTACAGAATCAGTCACCAAACAAAGCTGTATTCTGCACTGTAAGAATCGTTTCCTTATGCCTTTGTCTCTTTGGAGACATTGACACATCAAGGCATCTACATACAGGCTTAGTCTTGTCTGACTCTTTGTGACCCTTTGGACTGTATGCAGCCTCTGTTCCCAGGTTCCTCTGTCCATGGGATTCTCTAGGCAAGATTACCGGAGTGGGTTGCCATTTCTTCCTCCAGGGGATCTTCCTGACCCAGGGATTGAACCCAAATCTCCTGTGTCTGTCTCCTGCATGCAGGTGGGTTCTTTAGCTGCAGAACCATCGAGGAAACCCTCATACATTTCTGCAATAACTTGGAGCACTGGGTGTATTTCATCTACATGCCTTTGTTTATCACACAAAGCTTCTTGATTTAAATTGTGCTTTGGTGGACATCCCCCTGTGCCTGCAGGTAAGAGGTGTGGTTTTCATAATGATAGGGGCTTCTGCAGGAAAAGCAGCCTCTGTGATAATTTAGATATAACGAGGTTAATTTCCTTTTCTTCTCATTTTCCATAAATTGTATTCATGTTTCCTTTTGTTCCTGGAGACAATGTCTATTTGACATTTGAATTTGTAGAAATAATGAATAAGCTAGGCAATCTCTTTTGAAAGAAAAGTACTACAAGGTGATAAATGTTATTAAAATATATTTCTCAAAGGGAAATCCTTCTACATACATAATTTTGCTGAATATAAATGGTATTCTCAGGAGGCACAGGGGTAAAGAATCTGCCAGTCAATGCAGGAGATGCAAGAGACACACATTCGATCCTCTGGAGAAGGAAATAGAAACCCACTCCAATATGCTTGAACATTGAACATTCCATAGACAGAAGAGCCTGGCAGGCTACAGTCCACAGAGTCACAAACAGCTGGACATGACTAAGTGACTGAATAGATTTTTCAAATTAGTATTTAAAGTCATGAGGTTATGTAGATGTACAGACTATGATTGCTAATATATTTTTAATAATGGTAGCTGAAGAGAGGAATCTGTAATGGTAAATTCAATATAATCAAAATATTTCTGTTCTTTCTTGACTGAGATTGCATTTTTACAAAATATCATTTCTGAAATGAAATTAGACCCAGATGAAATGCATTGTTTTGTTTTTTGGATGAATTAAACTTAAATAAGTAAGAGTTGGAGGCCCATAGTGGTTCTTTTCCCCCACTAAAGAGGAGGGAAGACCTGTGAAATGGTAACACTATTGAAACAAGTAAAGCTATTATAATTATTGGAATTCTGCACAATTTCAGGAGAGAGAACTGAGAACCCCATTTTATCTTTGATTGATCAATAGATTATGTTCATTCAAGCAACATTTATTAAACATATCCTATGGGCTGGGCACTGGAGAGGGAAATGGCAACCCACTCCAGTGTTCTTGCCTGGAGAATCCCAGGGACCGGGGAGCCTGGTGGGCTGCCCTCTGTGGAGTCGCACAGAGTCGGACAAGACTGAGGAGACTGAGCAGCAGCAGCAGCAGCATGGGCTGGGCACAGTGCTAGGAAACAAAGATGAATGCAATGAAAATCTTGGTCTCATGGAGTTCATATCTCAAAAATACAGGTATGCTTTTGGTTGGTACATTTCTTATGCAATTTGGTTTGCTCTACAAACCAATATTTTTATCATATATTTTTCTGATTATAGATATAGTATATGAAAATTCCCATCTCTCTACTGCCTAAGCAATGGTAGACATTGTTTTATCTTTATAACCCTAGAACTACATTAAAATATTGCTTTTCGTTTAGTATCTACTTGTACATTTAAATATAGTGAGTCTAATTGTTATAAGATTACATAGAAATAAATAATCTATTATTCATAATTTAGGAATTGAAAATGCTTTCAATTTCCTGCTGTTTCTACTGCTGCTGCTAAGGCGCTTCAGTCGTGTCTGACTCTATGCTACCCCGTAGACGGCAGCCCACCAGGCTCTGCCCTCCCTGGGATTCTCCAGGCAAGAACGCTGGAGTGGGTTGCCATTTCCTTCTCCAATGCATGAAAAGTGAAAGTGAAGTTGAAAAATTGAAAGTGAAAGGATAAATTCCTATACGTGATGTTACTCAGTATAATCATAGGGAAATTTTAAAAACTTTTGGCAATATTTCCAATTTGACTATATACTTTGCAAGAGCAATCGATTTTAAATTCTGCTCAGTTAGGGTCTTACATTAGCAAGAATTTTCATTTTCACTTTCATTCTGATATGGGAATTGTGTTTCATATCCCTTAGTACTCTGTGCAAAACTCTACATTTTCTTAAACATTATTCACTATCTTGTTCTTTCAATTAAGAGGATTATGGTGATGGATAAATAAAATTGTAGAGTGCAGATAATCTCTTGGAATCATAAAGTCTCTGATTATATTCAAGTTTGGCATCTTTGTTCTTCAGTTACTGCATTTTCAGAGTTAGTTTCTATTGGGGAAGATTTCAATCGTGTTCATGAAAAGTGATGATGTCTTGTTCAACATAACTCACTGAGGTCAACCTATATATCACACACTACCCTTGTTTTGTTGCTCTGAATATACATTTTTAGTACTGAGAATCACCAGAGAAGAAAAAAAAAATGAACCCTGAGTTACTTCAGTTCAATTCAACAAATGTTTATTTAGTGTCCATGATATATTTGACTCCATCTATCCATCTAGGTACAGATTGGAATCAAGATTGCTGGGAGAAATATCAATAACCTCAGATATGAAGATGACTCCGCACTTATGTCAGAAAGCGAAGAAGAACTAAAGAACCTCATGATGAAACTGAAAGAGGAGAGTGAAAAAGTTGGCTTAAAACTCAACATTCAGAAAACTAAGGTCATGGCATCTGGCCCCATCACTTCATGGCAAATAGATAGGGAAACAGTGGAAACAGTGACAGACTCTGTTATTTTGGGCTCCAAAATCACTGCAGATGGTGACTGTAGCTATGCAATTAAAAGACTCCTGCTCCTTGGAAGAAAAGCTATGACCAACTCAGCATATTAAAAAGCAGAGACATTACTTTGCCAACAAAGGTCCATCTATTCAAAGCTATGGTTTTTCCAATAGTCACGTATGGATGTGAGAGTTGGACTATAAAGAAAGCTGAGCGCCAAAGAATTAATGCTTTTGAACTGGTATTGGAGAAAACTCTTGAGAGTTCCTTGGACTTTAGGATGGACTTTCAGTCCATCCTAAAGGAGATCAGTCCTGAATGTTCATTAGAAGGACTGATGTTGAACTGAAACTCCAATACTTTGGCCACCTGATGCAAAGAAATGACTAATTTGAAAAGACCCTGATGCTGGGAAAGACTGAAGGCAGAAAGAGAAAGGGATGACAGAGGATGAGATGGTTGAATGGCATCACTAACTCGATTGACATAAGTTTGAGAAAGCTTCTGGAATTGGTGATGGACAGGGAAGCCTGGTGTGCTGCAGTCCATGGGGTCGCAAAGAGTCGGACAAGACTGAGTGACTAAATTAAACTGAACTGATGTACAGATACTGTAACCATGTGAGGTGAGGTCTAGTAATGTTGGTTATTGCATTTAGCTATGGAATTTACTCATGGTTAGCAGAGAATTCCCAATACTTGGAATTATTTCCCATATGGTACTCTGTGCTATTTCCATATAATAATTATGGATGTATGTTTTTCTCACAAGAGTTAACCTGTAGTATTTAACTCAGAAAAGTAAAGCAAAGAAAATATTTCATATTTTCTAGATCTACATCACCTAGAAATTGACTAATTCCCCGAATATGTCTTTAAAGTTGGTTAAATAGAGTCAATGCATGGGAGGTTTTTTGCTACAGTCACTTTGAATCACCATGAAACTCTATGAATGTCGCTCCAGGAGAATATGATGAAAGCTAAGTGTGGGTAAACTTAAGAAAGAAATTCAAAATTTGATTTAAGAGATAGAAAGGAAATGTTTCTATCAACAAACAGAAATCAAGTTTTTTTTTTAAACCTTGAAATAGCTGTTTTGAGTGAATCTGAAGTTCTGCAGCTTATTCAGTAGAAATTGAAAGTATAAAAAGATATATTCTGAGATATATTTGTACTCTTATCAGATATTAGGGTGCTGATGTCTCATTTAGTGTAGTGATATTGGCTATGGTGAATATTATATGTTTATTTTTTTTCCTTTCTTTTTTCCTTCCTTCCTTTTTGTATTACATGCTAGTAAGGAAGCCTCATCACGTCAGAATTCTGCTCAGAAAACTCCTGGTGAAGGACACACCGCCAAACACAGCCTGAGTGTGTATGTCAGATTGAAATCTCCTCGTGATTTTTCTCATGCTGCATAATAAGCTGGCAGCTAAAAAGGGGCTCAAGCAGATAGCCTTTCCTCCCTTCTATTTGCAGTTATTCCTTAGGAGAATGTTCTTTATCTTTGGATGGAGCCGGATTCCAAATATTTAGCTCATTTTCCAAATGGCATTTTGAAAAAAATTCCATTCACTCTGTCAGATATACAACCCTCTGAATTATCAGCTCTGGCCTGAAATTACATTCTCCCACTTTTTAAAGATGCACAGAATAGCATGGACATAAATGCACTGACTTAAAGTTCTCCTTTAAATAAGAGAAAACTCATTCTCACCCCAAATGGTTTTCAGCAGTCTTCTGTCTGAAAGAGTATTTGAATGCAAGAAGACCATTGCCAAATTAGATGCATGTGTGTGTGTGTGTGTGTGTGTGTGTGTATGTGTGTGCTAACAGTACCCAGATATTGCTAGAACTCTTAAGATTAATTCTGTCTTTTAACTAGAGGAGAAAAAATAGTTGCTAAAGAAAATATCATTGTAAGGGAATTTTTTGATGGAAAACATATATTTTTGTCTATTAAACTCACAACTGAACATCATTGTTTGTTGGGAACAGAAAGACATGAAACTGTTGATTAAAAACTTTTGCATATCTGTACCATAACAGTAGTATAAGTTAAAGCTGTATCTTAAGAAAGTTGTGGTTTAGTGGAAAAAAGTTAAGGGCTCCTAAAAGAACAATGGCCAAAGGAGCCAATTATCTTTAAATTGTCTGGTACAGTAGGAAGAACCCTTCCATCTTTTTTCACAGAAAGCATTTTTAGTCAAGCCTAATATCACCATTTCACACTAGTCATTGTTTTTCCTGGACCCTGAGTGATTTTGGGTCAAATCCTGGCATTGCTGTAGTGTTCATGATTTGAGGCAAGTTACAAAATTTCCTGAGAGTTGTTTTATTTGTCTGTTGTTGTTGTTCAGTTGCTTAGTCATGTCTGACTCTTTGCGACCCAGTGGACTTCAGCGCGCCAGGCTTCCCTGTCCTTCACTGTCTCCTGGACTTTGCTCAAACTCATGTCCATTGAGTTGGGTATGCCATTCAACCACCTCATCCGCTTTCACTCCCTTCTCCTCCTGCCTTCAATCTTTCCCAGCATTAGGGTCTTTTCCGATGAGTCAGCTCTTTGCATCAGGTGGCCGAAGTATTGGAGCTTCATTTCAGCATCAGTCCTTCCAATGAATATTGAGGATTGATTAGAGGAAATAATGCATAGTGTGAGGTTTAATATGTGAAAAAAATGTCAAATTTGTTAGATTTAAGAAATAGTGGCAAAGACTGGCTGAATGGATACAAAAACAAGACCCCTGCATATGTTGTCTACAAGAGACCCACCTCAAAACAGGGGACACATACAGACTGAAAGTGAAGGGCTGGAAAAAGATTTTCCATGCGAATAGGGACCAAAAGAAAGCAGGAGTAGCAATACTCATATCAGATAAATAGACTTTAAAACAAAGACTGTGAAAAGAGACAAAGATGGTCACTACATAATGATCAAAGGATCAATCCAAGAAGAAGATATAACAATTATAAATATATACGCACCCAACACGGGAGCACCGCAGTATGTAAGACAAATGCTAACAAGTATGAAAGAAGAAATTAACAATAACACAATAATAGTGGAAGACTTTAATACCCCACTCACACCTATGGATAGATCAACTAAACAGAAAATTAACAAGGAAACACAAACTTTAAACGATACAATAGACCAGTTAGACCTAATTGATATCTATAGGACATTTCATCCCAAAACAATGAATTTCACCTTCTTCTCAAGTGCACATGGAACCTTCTCCAGGATAGATCACATCCTGGGCCATAAAGCTAGCCTTGGTAAATTCAAAAAAATAGAAATCATTCCAAGCATCTTTTCTGACCATAATGCAGTAAGATTAGATCTCAATTACAGGAGAAAAACTATTAAAAAATCCAACATATGGAGGCTGAACAACACGCTGCTGAATAACCAACAAATCACAGAAGAAATCAAAAAAGAAATCAAAATTTGCATAGAAACGAATGAAAATGAAAACACAACAACCCAAAACCTGTGGGACACGGTAAAAGCAGTCCTAAGGGGAAAGTTCATAGCAATACAGGCACACCTCAAGAAACAAGAAAAAAGTCAAATAAATAACCTAACTCTACACCTAAAGCAACTAGAAAAGGAAGAAATGAAGAACCCCAGGGTTAGTAGAAGGAAAGAAATCTTAAAAATTAGAGCAGAAATAAATGCAAAAGAAACAAAGAGACCATAGCAAAAATCAACAAAACCAAAGCTGGTTCTTTGAAAGGATAAATAAAATTGACAAACCATTAGCCAGACTCATCAAGAAACAAAGGGAGAAAAATCAAATCAATAAAATTAGAAATGAAAATGGAGAGATCACAACAGACAACACAGAAATACAAAGGATCATAAGAGACTACTATCAACAATTATATGCCAATAAAATGGACAACGTGGAAGAAATGGACAAATTCTTAGAAAAGTACAACTTTCCAAAACTCGATCAGGAAGAAACAGAAAATCTTAACAGACCCATCACAAGCACGGAAATTGAAACTGTAATCAAAAATCTTCCAGCAAACAAAAGCCCAGGTCCAGACGGCTTCACAGCTGAATTCTACCAAAAATTTAGAGAAGAGCTAACACCTATCCTGCTCAAACTCTTCCAGAAAATTGCAGAGGATGGTAAACTTCCAAACTCATTCTATGAGGCCACCATCACCCTAATACCAAAACCTGACAAAGATCCCACAAAAAAAGAAAACTACAGGCCAATATCACTGATGAACATAGATGCAAAAATCCTTAACAAAATTCTAGCAATCAGAATCCAACAGCACATTAAAAAGATCATACACCATGACCAAGTGGGCTTTATCCCAGGGATGCAAGGATTCTTCAATATCCGCAAATCAATCAATGTAATACACCACATTAACAAATTGAAAAATAAAAACCATATGATTATCTCAATAGATGCAGAGAAAGCCTTTGACAAAATTCAACATCCATTTATGATCAAAACTCTCCAGAAAGCAGGAATAGAAGGAACCTACCTCAACATAATCAAAGCTATATATGACAAACCCACAGCAAACATTATCCTCAATGGTGAAAAATTGAAAGCATTTCCTCTAAAGTCAGGAACAAGACAAGGGTGCCCACTTTCACCATTACTATTCAACATAGTTTTGGAAGTTTTGGCCACAGCAATCAGAGCAGAAAAAGAAATAAAAGGAATCCAAATTGGAAAAGAAGAAGTAAAGCTCTCACTGTTTGCAGATGACATGATCCTCTACATAGAAAACCCTAAAGACTCCACCAGAAAATTACTAGAACTAATCAATGACTATAGTAAAGTTGCAGGATATAAAATCAACACACAGAAATCCCTTGCATTCCTATACACTAATAATGAGAAAACAGAAAGAGAAATTAAGGAAACAATTCCATTCACCATTGCAACGGAAAGAATAAAATACTTAGGAATATATCTACCTAAAGAATCTAAAGACCTATATATAGAAAACTATAAAACACTGGTGAAAGAAATCAAAGAGGACACTAACAGATGGAGAAATATACCATGTTCATGGATTGGAAGAATCAATGTAGTGAAAATGAGTATACTACCCAAAGCAATCTATAGATTCAATGCAATCCCTATCAAGCTACCAACAGCATTCTTCACAGAGCTAGAACAAATAATTTCACAATTTGTATGGAAAAACAAAAAACCTCGAATAGCCAAAGCGATCTTGAGAAAGAAGAATGGAACTGGAGGAATCAACCTACCTGACTTCAGGCTCTACTACAAAGCCACAGTTATCAAGACAGTATGGTACTGGCACAAAGACAGAAATATAGATCAATGGAACAAAATAGAAAGCCCAGAAATAAATCCACGCACATATGGACACCTTATCTTCGACAAAGGAGGCAAGAATATACAATGGATTAAAGACAATCTCTTTAACAAGTGGTGCTGGGAACTCTGGTCAACCACTTGTAAAAGAATGAAACTAGAACACTTTCTAACACCATACACAAAAATAAACTCAAAATGGATTAAAGATCTAAACGTAAGACCAGAAACTATAAAACTCCTAGAGGAGAACATAGGCAAAACACTCTCTGACATACATCACAGCAGGATCCTCTATGACCCACCTCCCAGAATATTGGAAATAAAAGCAAAAATAAACAAATGGGACCTAATTAACCTTAAAAGCTTCTGCACATCAAAGGAAACTATTAGCAAGGTGAAAAGACAGCCTTCAGAATGGGAGAAGATAATAGCAAATGAAGCAACTGACAAACAACTAATCTCGAGGATATACAAGCAACTCCTACAGCTCAACTCCAGAAAAATAAATGACCCAATCAAAAAATGGGCCAAAGAACTAAATAGACATTTCTCCAAAGAAGACATACAGATGGCTAACAAACACATGAAAAGATGCTCAACATCACTCATTATCAGAGAAATGCAAATCAAAACCACTATGAGGTACCATTTCACGCCAGTCAGAATGGCTGCAATCCAAAAGTCTACAAGTAATAAATGCTGGAGAGGGTGTGGAGAAAAGGGAACCCTCTTACACTGTTGGTGGGAATGCAAACTAGTGCAGCCACTATGGAGAACAGTGTGGAGATTCCTTAAAAAACTGGAAATAGACATGCCTTATGATCCAGCAATCCCACTGCTGGGCATACACACTGAGGAAACCAGAAGGGAAAGAGACACGAGTACCCCAATGTTCATCGCAGCACTGTTTATAATAGCCAGGACATGGAAGCAACCTAGATGTCCATCAGCAGATGAATGGATAAGAAAGCTGTGGTACATATACACAATGGAGTATTATTCAGCCATTAAAAAGAATACATTTGAATCAGTTCTAATGAGGTGGATGAAACTGGAGCCTATTATACAGAGTGAAGTAAGCCAGAAAGAAAAACACCAATACAGTATACTAACGCATATATATGGAATTTAGAAAGATGGTAACAATAACCCTGTGTACGAGACAGCAAAAGAGACACTGATGTATAGAACAGTCTTATGGACTCTGTGGGAGAGGGAGAGGGTGGGAAGATTTGGGAGAATGGCATTGAAACATGTAAATATCATGTATGAAATGAGTTGCCAGTCCAGGTTCGATGCATGATACTGGATGCTTGGGGCTGGTGCACTGGGACGACCCAGAGGGATGGAATGGGGAGGGAGGAGGGAGGAGGGTTCAGGATGGGGAACACATGTATACCTGTGGCGGATTCATTCTGATATTTGGCAAATCTAATACAGTTATGTAAAGTTTAAAAATAAAATAAAATTAAAAAAAAAAAAAAAAAAAAAAAAAAAAAAAAAAAAAAAAGAAATAGTGGTTTACTTATTCTGTCATTTGAACTAGAGAGCTACCAGTTGGACACTGGTCCCTTAGCACACATTTTACCCTCATTAAGAATTACTGAGCTTCCTCATCTTGGTAAAGGACATCTATGAAAACCCTATAGGCAACATTACACTTACTGGTGAAAGACAACTCTTTTTCTTAAGATCCAGAACAAGGCAAGGATGTCTACTCTCATCACTTCTATTCAACATTGTATTGGGGATTCTAAATAGGACAGAGCAATAAGATGGGAAAATAAAAGCAGACAGATTAGAAAAAAAGAATTAAAACTATCTTCATTTGCAGTTGATATGATCTTATTATAGAGAATCCTAAAGCATCACTACGAACAAAGCTAGTGGAGGTGACGGACTTCCAGTTGCACTATTTCAAATCCTGAGAGATGATGCTGAAAAAGTGCTGCACTCAATGTGCTAGCAAATTTGGAAAACTCAGCAATGGCCACGGGACTGGAAAATGTCAGTTTTCATTCCTATCCCAAAGAAAGGCAATGCCAAAGAATGCTTAAACTATGGCACAATTGCACTCATCTCACACGCTAGTAAAGTAATGTTGAAAATTCTTCAAGCCAGGCTTCAGCAATACCTGATCCATGAGCTTACAGATGTTCAAGCTGGTTTAAGAAAAGGCAAAGGAACCAGAGATCAAATTGCCAACATCTGCTGGATCATCGAAAAAGCAAGAGAGTTCCAGAAAAACATCTATTTCTGCTTTATTGACTATACCAAAGCCTTTGACTGTGTGGATCACAATAAACTGTGGACAATTCTGAAAGAGATGGGAATACCAGACCACCTGACCTGCCTCTTGAGAAACCTGTATGCAGGTCAGGAAGCAACAGTTAGAACGACATGGAACAACAGACTGGTTCCAAATAGGAAAAGGAGTAAGTCAAGGCTGTATATTGTCACCCTGCTTATTTAACTTATATGCAGAGTACATCATGAGAAATGCTGGGCTGGAAGAAGCACAAGCTGGAATCAGGATTGCTGGAAGAAATATCAATAACCTCAGATATGAAGATGATACCACCATTATGGCAGAAAGTGAAGAGGAACTAAAAAGCCTCTTGATGAAAGTGAAAGAGGAGAGTGAAAAAGTTGGCTTAAAGCTCAACATTCAGAAAATGAAGATCATGGCATCTGGTCTCATCACTTCATGGGAAATAGATGGGGAAACATTGGAAACAGTATCAGACTTTATTTTCTGAAGCTCCAAAATCACTGCAGATGGTGATTGCAGCCATGAAATTAAAAGATGCTTACTCCTTGGAAGGAAAGTTATGACCAACTTAGACAGCATATTGAAAAGCAGAGACATTACTTTGCCAACAAAGGTCCATCTAGTCAAAGCTATGGTTTTTCTCGTGGTCATGTATGGATGTGAGAGTTGGACTGTGAAGAAAGCTGAGCGCCGAAGAATTGATGCTTTTGAACTGTGGTGTTGGAGAAGACTCCTGAGAGTTCCTTGGACTGCAAGGAGATCCAACCAGTCCATTCTGAAGGAGATCAGCTCTGGGTGTTCTTTGGAAGGAATGATGCTAAAGCTGAAACTCCAATACTTTGGCCACCTCATGCGATGAATTGACTCACTGTAAAAGACTCTGATGCTGGGAGGGATTGGGGGCAGGAGGAGAAGGGGAAGACAGAGGATGAGATGGCTGGATGGCATCACTGACTCGATGGATGTGAGTTTGGGTGAACTCTGGGAGTTGGTGATAGACAGGGAGGCTTGGAGTGCTGCAATTCATGGGGTTGCAAAGAGTCGGACTTGACTGAGCCACTGAACTGACTGACTGAACTCATTATCTTACATAATGAGTAAAATGTTATTTTTTGCTCATTATGCTATTTTGTCCTTAGTTTAGTTCATTGTTGTTTGGTGTGAACTTGTAAATTTTATCACTGTTAATGGAGAAGGAAATGACAACCCACTCCAGTGTTCTTGCCTACAGAATCCTGTGTACAGAGGAGGCTGGTGGGCTGCTGTCCATAGGGTCGCATAGAGTCAGACATGACTGAATCAACTTAGCATGCATACATGCATTGGAGAAGGAAATGGCAACCCACTTCCATATTCTTGCCGGGAGAATCCCAGGGATGGAAGAGCCTGGTGGGCTGCCATCTATGGGGTCGCACAGAGTCGGGCATGACTGAAACGAGTTAGCAGTAGCAGCAATGGTGAGGAAATCAAGCCAATGGTAAATACAGGGAAATACTAACAGTGTCCATATGACCCAACATATATGAACAACTCCAATAATTTAGCACAATGTGAAATACAATTGTTATTTTTCAAGCTTTGTGTGTTGATTTGACTTCCTGGAAAATAACACTTTCCTTGGTCTGCCTTGAAAACGGGATATTTTCTCCCACTGACTTTCCAGATATTTGTCAAAAATTTGTTTCTGTTTTCTACTTGTCGTCTCTTTCTGCAATTAAATGGTAATATTGACAAGACAGTAAAAAATTCAATGTGACATATAGAGTCTTTCTACATTGTTTTCTATTGGGAGAGTTATGATGCAAGAATGAGGGAAAGAGAAGAATAGTGAAAAATAGTTGGGATCAACATATTCACACTTTTCTATTTTAAAATGGACAACCATCAATATCCTACATTATAGCACAGAAACTCTGCTCAGTATTATGTGGCAACCTGGATGAGGTGGGTGTTTTGAAGAGAATGGATACTTGCATATGTATGGCTGAGTTCCTTTGCTCCCCACCTGAAGCTATCACAACATTGTTAACTGCTATTGTCTATGTGAAATGATTAGCCCTTCAGTTGTGTCCAACTCTTTGTGACCCCATGGACTATAGCCCACCAGGCTCCTCTGTCCATGGGATTTCCCAGGCAAGAATACTGGAGTGGGTTGTCATTCCCTTCTCCAGGGGATCTTCCTGACCCAGGGATCGAACCTGGGTCTCCTGCATTGAAGGCAGATTCTTTACTGTCTGAACTACCAGTGAAGCCCCTATACTCTACTGTAAAATAATAAAAAAATTAAAAATAAAATAAAATTAAAAATATACTTAGTTACTGCAGTGAGAAGGACAGAATCAAATATGATGTGAAGGAGGAATAAAAAGCAAACAGATAAAAGAATTGGGAATATGCACTAGGGCTTTCAGTGAATTTATGGAAATGGAGTCCCTGACTAGAACAATATGATTACTGATGATGGAATGAAAAGAGAACCATGTCTGCCACTGCCTGCCATCCCTTATTTTTCTTTTAAACTTGCATTGAGAAAAAACATTTTCTGCTTTCTCTTATATCTACACTACATATACTGTTTTATTATACTTTCAAACTGGTTAAATTAACTTAAAAAATTAACCTTAAAGTCTAAGTAATTAAGCATAGAATTAATGCAGACAATGTTAAAGTTGTGGACCTATGGGCAACTTAGAAATATAATTTCAAGTTGATCCTCAAATAAAAGGTGAGCCTGCACCAAGATCTATAAACCAGAAGAAAAATAGATTTAGATAAAAATGAATCATTCCTCAATAACTTTTGTTTGGCTGATTTCATCTTTTGAAAAATTGGAAAATGATTCTTGTCTTTTGACACAGCCAGAATTAATGAGGATGGATGGGAACTATTGCAAGATAAGAAAGTGCTATCCATTCTTTGTGACAGGAAAACTATACTCATTTTATTGTTTGGTATCTTATAGTCACTTTTCATATGAAGAATTAATTGAAGACATTAAACATTTTAATTTAAAATAAAAACGAGTGTTTCTTTGTTCACTCTTGAGTAGGAACACCCTGAGTGACATGAGTAGAAATGGTGCTCCATATGAAGTGGTGAATTGGCTTTTTCCCTGCATACAGATTGCTTAAGCAATTGGAAAAAACTTCACTGCTTTATTTTGTATATTAAGGCATAGGTTAGGCAAAAGTTCACTAATGTCGTTGACTCATCTGCATATAAAATGTCAAGTGCTATCCAGGAGAGAGTGCTAAATGTTCCACAGCCTTGCAAATTTGCCTAATAGAGGAGAGAGTGCATTAATTTACCATTAACTTGTTAAACCTCATTGCAATATTTTCACTTTTTACACACTTTACAAGTCAATTGAAATAAAAATTGCAGGAGTTTTATTCGGTCAAAGGAAAAACATAACTAGATTTTGCCTTTTCAATAGTATCATAAAATGCCAGAATGTTATAGTTTATAAGTAGTGAAGGTTATTCATATAAGACAGATTTGAAGTTCCAGATGGTAAGGAAAACATTTCTAATCAATTTTTATTTATGCCTACTGTAAAGATGCTGCCTTAGTGAGTGAAGAGTACAATACGCTATTCAATGGCATATAACATCTTGTATGATGCCTGTAATAACTGAAACTTCTGAAAAGAAATGGAATAAGGTTGACAAATTGGAAATAAGCAAGTTGCTGCCTGCTTGCCATCTCAGAATTTTAATAAAGCTATGGTTGAAAATATTAAGAAAGGATTCTTGTGATAAACATAGAAATTGCTTACTGAAGAGGACTAAGGGTAGTTGGTATCACTCAACATCAATCCCCTTTCTGTGCATGTGTAGTCAGGGAGGTTTCCTGACTTTGAGAATGAGGAATATGTGTTTTTTTTTTAATCTTCTATCTGGGCTTCCTGCATGTCTCAGTGTTACCACGTGCCAATGCAGGAGATGCAGATTCAATCCCTGGGTGGGGAAGAGTCCCTGGAGAAGGAAATGGCAACCCACCACAGTATTCTTGCCTGGGAAATCCCATGGACAGAGGATCCTGGCAGGCTACAGTTCATGGGGTTACAAATGAGTCAGACACAACTGAGCAACTAAACAACAAAGAAAATAATATAACATAATAATTCTCATTATAAAATAATTTTCATTAAATCCATGGCTGTGTGTGGGTGTAGGTCTGAGTTTCTTACATTCTGTACATTGCATTAAGCATTGCTTTTTCAAAAAACTTTTTTTCCCATAAAATATATTAAAACAAATAGCTAGCCATTAGAAATATCTCTATTGTTTTGTATTAAAGGATAAATGCAAATATTTTATGTTGAAATTGTATATAAATTATGAAGCCACATCTTCCCATAGTCAGTGAAGAGTTATAGGAAGAAAAAAATATAGTTTGCCTTTATTTACTCCTATAAGTTTTCTTTATTTCATATCTTATCAAATGAGTTTTATGATTTTTTGGGGAATAGAATATTTGCAACCATTATCAGGAAAATGTGAATATTTTGAGATGTGTCATCAAAGGAAAGTATTTTTATTTTTTATGTATTTTTGGCTAGTCAATGTGAAGAAACGTTTTTTAATCCAGTAGGTAGAATTTTTTAAAGAGATCCTTCTGTCACGCGAGTGTATGTTCCTTGGCTCTTTGTCTCATCACAACAAAGATTTGGAGTGATGGACATTAAAGCCCCCTCGGCGTGTCATAGCTCTCAGGTCTTGGTTAGACCGTGTTATAGGTCTCAGGTCTCAAATGGACCGTGTTATAGCTCTTAGACAAATCAGTGTTACAGCTCAGTGTTACAGCTCTATTTTATTTAGAAGATAGCAGGAAAATCCATCTTCGAGGCGTGAGGGCACATAGATCCAAAGACACAAGGAGAAGAGCGCCCTGGCACGTGCGAGAGGGAGAGAGCTAGCTTTGGCTCCTATATTTATATGTTTATCTCACCCTGGGCCTGTCCTATGTAAATTTATCCAGCCAGGAGTGTTGTTTGTTTTACCTGAGGTCCTCACTCCGGTCCTCGGACCTTCTTTTGTTCTATTTTCCCGGGCTTTTCCCTGCCTTGTCTTTTAGCCACCGCCATTTTGGACTCCTTTTCCCTATTCTACCTACCTAACACTTCCAAATAGCACTGTGCATCTGTCCTCCATGGACTGTAGCCCACCAGGCTTCTCTGTTCATGCAATCTTCCAGCAAAGAATACTGGAGTGGGTTACCATTTCCTCCTCCAAAGGATCTTCTGGACCTAGATATTAAACCCATGTGTCTTGTGTCTCCTGCATTGGCAGGTGGATTCTTTCCCACTGTGCCACTTGGGAGGCCTCCAAATAGCATTATCTGGATGTAGATACAAAGTTTAATTAAAACTGTAATGGGATGGGGCAGGAATGAGCTATAGCAGCCCTGCTCAGCAGGCACTGCTGTGGCCCCACCCTTCTCCCACTCCTCTGCATAAAAGGAGCCTGAATTTGATCTAGAATGAGATGATATTTTTGAGATGCTAGTCTGCCATCTTCTTAGTCTGTTAACTTTCTGATTAAATTCATTATTCCTTGCCCTGATCATTTGTCTCCCTATTTATTGGCCTGTCATGCAGGGAACAGAGTGGACTTGGGCTCAGTAAAAAAAACTACCTTTTAAATTTGTTTTAAAGTTTTTTTGCAGTGCAAATCTACTTTTTAAAGCTTTGTACACATGTGTGATTTTAGGTGGCTGTGTTTCTTTTCTGTCTTTTCTGATAGTCTCCTATCCCTGCTCACCCATTTAGGGCAGCTCCGTCTGTGTCCTAGAGTTTGGTTCTACACACAGATTAGTCTTGACTGTGCAGTTGACTAAATTATTCAAATATATATATATATATATATGTTTGATCCATCTGATGCCTTAAGTCATCCATAATTGGCATCTTATCTAGAGGCCAAATAACCTGAAACTCACTAAAGATAGCTACCTTTACCCCAACAATGACAAATTCTAGTCTAGAAATAGGGTTATGAATTACAGAACTTGTTTTATTTAAACACATGTACCCCAATGTTCATCGCAGCACTGTTTATAATAGCCAGGACATGGAAGCAACATAGATGTCCATCAGCAGATGAATGGATAAGAAAGCTGTGGTACATATACACAATGGAGTTTTACTCAGCCACTAAAAAGAATACATTTGAATCAGTTCTAATGAGGTGGATGAAACTGGAGCCTATTATACAGAGTGAAGTAAGCCAGAAAGAAAAACACCAATACAGTATACTAACACATATATATGGAATTTAGAAAGATGGTAACAATAACCCTGTGTACGAGGCAGCAAAAGAGACACTGATGTATAGATCAGTCTTACGGACTCTGTGGGAGAGGGAGAGGGTGGGAGGATTTGCGAGAATGGCATTGAAACATGTAAAATATCATGTATGAAATGAGTCGCCAGTCCAGGTTCGATGCACGATACTGGATGCCTGGGGCTGGTGCTCTGGGACGACCCAGAGGGATGGTATGGGGAGGAAGGAGGGAGGAGGGAGGAGGGAGGAGGGTTCAGGATGGGGAACACATGTATACCTGTGGCGGATTCATTTTGATATTTGGCAAAACTAATACAATATTGTAAAGTTTCAAAATAAAATAAAATTTATAAAAAAAAATTGCTTGGAAAGAAAAATATCAGTTTGCACAGAAAATTCATTTATTCTTAAGACCTCTAGGAGCACATGTTGCTTCTTTGAGCAAATTATAAGTCTCCTCTATCCACACATATACACATACCTCACTTTGACTAGATGCAGCTTTCTGGTTGCACAAAATTTTAAGCAGAGCACACACTAGATTTCAGTGTGCTGGGCACACTTACACTCTTGAGCTGGGCACCGTTCTGCAGTGATCCAGCACATTCAGTTGTATATAAATTGTAATCTCCAGCTTAAAAGACATAGGGACCAATTCTGAAAAGAAGGAGGGGATGAATAAATTGGAAACTGGAAAAAATCCACATGTACACAATATAAAACATTTAACTTTTGCATTAGACTGATAGGTTTAATTTTGACCATATTAACAATACAAGCTTGTTTTAGTAAAGTTTGAACATAAAACTGAAAAGAGAAATACTGATTTTTCCAGAGTTAGCTGCTATGAATATGAAGCTTCTGTTTTTATTGTTTTTATTTGTTTTTTTTTTCCCAACAAAAGTTCTCACTTATTTATTACTGAGCCAAAGCACTAGTGCAGAAACACTAACACAGAGATAAAAATCATTTCCCCAATAAAACACATCCAGCTGTTGGGATAATAGTGATTTTTTTCAAAGTAAGATGCAAGTGACCCTGGCAAAGAACAAATATACACGCTGCCACTCAGGTGGGATTTCATATAGACCCAGACTGGTTCTTCTCCCATAGCTTCTTTTGCAGTTGTGCCTGATTTTATTACTAGTTTTTATTCAAATCCATTGGGAATGGGGCAATTCAGGTTTCATTTTTTGGCTAGGAATCGCTTAATCCTGAAAGTCTGATGACAAGACTTGGTGAGGAGCTAATTCAACAACAGATAGATGGAAAAGGAGAGAAGAGAGCTGTTTTTAATTAAAAAGAAAGTTTAAGCCTGACTCAAGTCATTTATATTTGTGTGTATTCAAATAACAATTTGTAGCTTCATAATGTTTCAAAATGTATATACTAAAAGTTACTAGTCCTTCAGTTCAGTTCAGTTCAGTCACTCAGTCGTGTTCAACTCTTTGCAACCCCATGAATCGCAGCATGCCAGGCCTCCCTGTCCATCACCAACTCCTGGAGTTCACCCAAACTCATGTGCGTCGAGTCACTGATGCCATCCAGCCATCACATCCTCTGTCGTCCCCTTCCCCTCCTGCCCCCAATCCCTCCCAGTATCATGGTCTTTTCCAGTGAGTCAACGTGGCCAAAGTATTGGCGTTTCAGCCTCAGCATCAGTCCTTCCAATGAACACCCAGGACTGGTCTCATTTAGGGTAGACAGTTTGGATCTCCTTGCAGTCCAAGGGACTCTCAAGAGCCTTCTCCAACACCACAGTTCAAAAGCATCAATTCTTCGGCACTCAGCCTTCTTCACAGTCCAACTCTCACATCCATACATGACCACTGGAAAAACCATAGCCTTGACTAGACGGACCTTTTTTGGCAAAGTAATGTCTCTGCTTTTGAATATGCTATCTAGGCTGGCCATAACTTTGCTTCCAAGGAGTAAGCGTCTGTTAATTTCATAGCTGCAATCATCATCTGCAGTGATTTTGGAGACCCCCAAAATAAAGTCTGACACTGTTTCTACTGTTTCCCCATCTATTTCCCATGAAGTGATGGGACCAGATGCCATGATCTTAGTTTTCTGAATGTTGGGCTTTAAGTCAACTTTTTCACTCTCCTCTTTCACTTTCATCAAGAGGCTTTTTAGTTCCTCTTCACTTTCTGCCATAAGGGTGGTGTCATCTGCATATCCCTCAATCATGATTCCAGCTTGTGCTTCTTCCAACCCAGCATTTCTCATGATGTACTCTGCACAGAAGTTAAATAAGCAAGGTGACAATATACAGCCTTGACATACTCCTTTTCCTATTTGGAACCAGTCTGTTGATTCATGTCCAGTTCTAACTGTTGCTTCCTGACCTGCATACAGGTTTCTCAAGAGGCAGGTCAGGTGGTCTGGTATTCCCATCTCTTTCAGAATTGTCCACAGTTGATTGTGATCCACACAGTCAAAGGCTTTGGCATAGTCAATAAAGCAAAAATAGATGTTTTTCTGGAACTCTATTGCTTTTTCCATGACTCAGTGGATGTTGGCAATTTGATCTCTGGCTCCTCTGCCTTTTCTAAAACCAGCTTGAACATCTGGAAGCTCATGGTTCACGTATTGCTGAAGCCTGGCTTGGAGAATTTTGAACATTACTTTACTAGCGTGTGAGATGAGTGCAATTGTGCAGTAGTTTGAGCATTCTTTGGCATTGTGTTTCTTTGCAATTGGAATGAAAACTGACCTTTTCTAGTCCTGTGGCCACTGCTGAGTTTTCCAAATTTGCTGGCATATTGAGTGCAGCACTTTCACAGTATCATCTTTTAGGATTTGAAGTAGCTTAACTGTAATTCCATCATCTCCACTAGCTTTGTTCGTAGTGATGCTTTCTAAGGCCCACTTGACTTCACATTCCAGGATGTCTGGCTCTAGGTGAGTGATCACACTATCGTGATTATCTGGGTCGTGAAGATCTTTTTTGTACAGTTCTTCTGTGTATTCTTGCCATCTCTTCTTAATATCTTCTGCTTCTGTTAGGTCCATACCATTTCTGTCCTTTGTTGAGCCCATTCCTGCATGAAATGTTCCCCTTGTATCTCTAATTTTCTTGAAGAGATTTCTAGTCTTTCCCATTCTGTTGTTTTCCTCTATTTCTTTGCATTGATTGCTGAAGAAAGCTTTCTTATCTCTCCTTGCTATTCTTTGGAACTCTGCATTCAGATGCTTATATCTTTCCTTTTTTCCTTTGCTTTTTGGCTTCTTTTCTTGTCACAGCTATTTTTAAGGCCTTCTCAGACAGCCATTTTGCTTTTTTGCATTTCTTTTCCATGGGGATGGTCTTGGACCCTGTCTCCTGTACAATGTCACGAACCTCAATCCATAGTTCATCAGGTACTCTGTCTATCAGATCTAGTCTCTTAAATCTATTTCTCACTCCCATTGTATAATCATAAGGGATTTTATTTAGGTCATACCTGAATGGTCTGGTAGTTTTCCCTACTTTCTTCAATTTAAGTCTGAATTTGGCAATAAGAAGTTCATGATCTGAGCCACAGTCAGCTCCTGGTCTTGTTTTGCTAACTGTATAGAGCTTCTTCATTTTTGGCTGCAAAGAATATAATCAACCTGATTTTGGTGTTGATCATCTGGTGATGTCCCATGTGTAGAGTCTTCTCTTGTGTTGTTGGAAGAGGGCGTTTGCTATGACCAGTGCGTCCTTTTGGCAAAACTCTATTAGCCTTTGCCCTGCTTCATTCCACACTCCATGGCCAAATTTACCTGTGACTCCAGGTGTTTCTTGACTTCCTACTTTTGCATTCCAGTCCACTATAATGAAAAGGACATCTTTTTTGGATGTTAGTTCTAAAAGGTCTTGTAGGTCTTCATAGAATCGTTCAACTTCAGCTTCTTCAGAGTTACTGGTTGGGGCATAGGCTTGGATCACTGTGATATTGAATGGTTTGCCTTGGAAACAAACAGAGATCATTCTGTTGTTTTTGAGATTGCATCCAAGTACTGCATTTCGGACTCTTTTGTTGACCATGATGGCTACTCCATTTCTTCTAAGGGATTGCTGCCCACAGTAGTAGATATAATGGTTATATAAATTTACCCATTCCAGTCCATTTTAATTCGCTGATTCCTAGAATGTCAACGTTCACTCTTGCCATCTCCTGTTTGACAACTTCCAATTTACCTTGGTTCATGGACCTAACATTCCAGGTTCCTATGCAATATTGCTCTTTACAGCATCAGACCTTGCTTCTATCACCAGTTACATCCACAACTAGGTATTGTTCTTGCTTTGGCCCCATCCCTTCATTCTTTCTGGAGTTATTTCTTCACTGACCTCCTGTAGCATATTGGGCACCTACTGACCTGGGGAGTTCCTCTTTCAGTATCATATCATTTTGCCTTTTCATAGTGTTCATGGGGTTCTCAAGGCAAATATACTGACATGGTTTGCCATTCCCTTCTCCAGTGGACCACATTCTGTCAGACCTCTCCACCATGATCCATCTGTCTTGGGTGGCCCCACACAGCATGGCTTAGTTTCATTGAGTTAGACAAGGCTGTGGTCCATGTCATCAGATTGGCTAGTTTTCCATGATTATGGTTTCAGTGTGTTTGCCCTCTGATGTGCTTTCTCAACACCTACTGTCTTACTTGGGTTTCTGTTACCTTGAACGTGGGGTATCTCTTCACGGCTGCTCCAGCAAAGTGCAGCCACTGCTCCTTACCTTGGACGAGGTCGCCCATCCTGACCTTGAACATGGAGTAGCTCCTCTTGGCCCTCCTTTGCCCGTGCAGCCGCTGCTCCTTGGAAGTGGGGTAGCTCCTCTCGGCTGCACTTCTGAGAGTTCTGTCGCAGCTGGTGTGTTTCTTTAGTTGTTGGAAAATGAATGATTTAAGTAAAATATCTTTCTACAAGTTGAATTTCTGATGTCATTGTTAGGTAGTTAGAATAGGGAAAAGGAGTCCAAAATGGCGGGGACTAAAATACAAGGAAGGGAAAAGCCCACAAAAATAGAACAAAAGAAGGTCAAAGAAAGGTCCAAGGACCGGAGTGAGGACTTCAGGTAGAACAGCACTCCTGGCTGAGCCCAATTTGTCTAGGGCAGACCCAGGGGGAAGAAAACATATAAAAGGAGGAGCCAAGTGCTCTCTCGCTCTTTCTTCTGCGGGTGTACACTCTTTCTCTCTCTCTATCTCTCTATCCACCCCCCCCCCCCCACAACCAACCCCTGCCCCATGCGCGCTGGCGTGCTCCTCCACTCTCTTCTCTTCTTCGAGGATTGTATTCTCCTGCTATCTTCTAAATAAAATAGAGCTGTAACACTGATTTGTCTAAGAGCTATGACATGGTTTGTTCAAGACCTGAGAACTGTGACGCACTGAGGGCTTTAATGTCCGTTGCCCCAAATCATTGTTGTGACAAGACAAGAACTGAGAAATATACACTCTCCTGACATTATTAATCTGAATAATGAATTATTTGCCTTTTAATGACATAAAAATTTCCATCCAACCTCAAATAGAGGCCACTGCTAGGAGACAATATTTTCCTGTTAACACATGTTATTAATATTATTGTAATTATAACTATATTGCTACTGGAGAAACTTATTTTATTATGAATTTCAGTGTCTGAGCCCAAGGATTAGATTGTATCTTCCAAACTGTAGTTTTAATAGCCCAATATATCAAGGGTTTATTTACTGTTTTAGATAGTTCCACAGATTTATTTTTTCATAGGCGCTTAAGTAACCAGATTGCAGAGCTGAAAATAATTTGCAAATTTGATTCATTTTCTGATCTAAACAGGGTTCAACTTTAAGAACATGAATATTGAAACACAAAACGTTATTTCCACTACCAATATTCTAACTTGGAAAAGTGTAAGCAAGTAATATTGCCAATGGTACTGTCCATTTTTCTATTTCTTTGCTTGAAAAGACTCCTTAACTGGAAAAATTACTTGTTTCACTATTTTAATGTTTGTACTTATTACATATGAAGACACAGAGCCACTTCAAGAAAAAATTGTCTAGTTTATTTCCTGTGGACTGAGAAACACTGGAGTTGCAAGAGATATTTTAAAATTTATATAGACATAGATGCTTTTAAACCACCGATTCCTTCTTTTACCACCCATTAAGTGCTTCTCTCAGCATCCAGGCTCAGTGGCTATTTTCAGTGAAAATTCTGTTAACTGTAACTCATTGGTATCATTAATCAAGTAGTATTTCTCTAATAGTTAACCAGGATTTCTCAGAATAAGCTGGAATAATTTTCAAGGATATAAGAGTGTATAATGTGATTGGTGAGCTTCCCTGGTGTCTCTGGGGTAAAGAATCTGCCTGTAATGCAGGAGAAGAGGGTTCAATCCCTGGGTTGGGAAGATCCCCCAAAGAAGGAAATTGCAACCCACTGCAATATTTTTGCCTGGGAAATCCCATGGACAGAGAATCTTAGATGGCTACAGCCCATGGGGTCACAAAGGAGTAGGACATGACTTAGCAACTAAACAACAACATTCTTACTTAAAACACAATTTGCTTATTGTACTCTGGACCTAATGAATTCATGTGACTGACCTTGAATGGCTACTGCTAATACTGCAGATGCCCAGGAAGCCAAGTCAATTGGATTTGACAAGGAGGTGTCCAGTCTCCTTTAATGAACCAAACATCTGCCACTGACTCACCAGCTTCCACTACAGCACTCACTGAGACACATTTTTTTTTCTTTTTTTTTTTAATTTTATTTTATTTTTAAACTTTACATAATTGTATTAGTTTTGCCAAATATCAAAATGAATCCGCCACAAGTATACATGTGTTCCCCATCCTGAACCCTCCTCCCTCCCCATTCCATCCCTCTGGGTCGTCCCAGTGCACCAGCCCCAAGCATCCAGTATCGTGCATCGAACCTGGACTGGCAACTCGTTTCATACATGATATTTTACATGTTTCAATGCCATTCTCCCAAATCTTCCCACCCTCTCCCTCTCCCACAGAGTCCATAAGACTGTTCTATACATCAGTGTCTCTTTTGCTGTGTCGTACACAGGGTTATCGTTACCATCTTTCTAAATCCCATATATATGCATTAGTATACTGTATTGGTGTTTTTCTTTCTGGCTTACTTCACTCTGTATAATAGGCTCCAGTTTCATCCACCTCGTTAGAACGGATTCAAATGTATTCTTTTTAATGGCTGAGTAATACTCCATTGTGTATATGTACCACAGCTTTCTTATCCATTCATCTGCTGATGGACATCTAGGTTGCTATTATAAACAGTGCTGCGATGAACATTGGGGTACACGTGTCTCTTTCCCTTCTGGTTTCCTCAGTGTGTATGCCCAGCAGTGGGATTGCTGGATCATAAGGCAGTTCTATTTCCAGTTTTTTAAGGAATCTCCACACTGTTCACTGAGACACATTAATTCCACTTTAAAACAGCGTGATACTGGATGCTTGGGGCTGGTGCACTGGGACGACCCAGAGGGATGGTATGGGAAGGGAGGAGGGAGGAGGGTTCAGGATGGGGAACACATGTATACCTGTGGTGGATTCATTTTGATATTTGGCAAAACTAATACAATTATGTAAAGTTTAAAAATAAAATAAAATAAAATAAAACGTTGATTTATAAGGTTTAAAAAAAAAAAAAAAAAACCAGCACCAGTCATAGGAGGTTCAGAAGCACTTCTTTCAAGCTTTATGGGGCAGCATTTTTTTTTTTTTTTTTCTGCTCTGTGCAAGTAGATACACATGGCATCACATGCACAATTGCTTTCTGAGAACTCTTTCATTTCAGATATTTCCATTACCCAGCTCCATGGAGATCGGAAGAATCCTGCCCATACACCTGGCAACCTGGATCCTAAGTTGTACAAACTCTCTTCTGTTGCACAACAACCGAGGCAACACAATTTAAAAGAAATAACCTCAAGATGATGCTTCCTCCATGTCTTAATTCACAGCCCCACAAAGCTTGATAAATAGGCTACAAAACTGGACATTCCTTTTATGCCTCTCCTTCATGGTTCCCAAAATTATGTCCTAATATTTTACCAAAAAACATTTGTGAGAAAACTGTATGCTTGCATTTCTATTAGATTTGCTATTGACTATGTCATTTATTACTTTGTTCCCAGGAACTAGTAGCACTCAGAAAACAAAAAGGGAGGGGCTTAAAATGTTGTGTTTCACATTAAATTGGTACCGTTTCTATTTCTCTTATTAGATAATGATATTTTCCTCTTTCCCCTGATTGCTAAGATACTCATAAAAGTTTATACAAAGTTGTTATTCTTTTCTTCAGCTACAGTATATGGCTCACAGTGGACGGTCAATAAATGTTTGTGACTTTTTATTGAATGCTGACTCAACTAGCTCTTGCAGTGAATGAGTTGTTTCCTACGCTTCTCTTCCTGTTTTCTGTTGATTAAATTAGATGCAGCAGCAGTTCATGGAGACTTTGGATGAGATGGAGATGTTCTATACCTTGATAATGGTGATTACCTGGGTGTATACATTTGTCAAAATTCATCAAGTGTACCTCTTTAAGAATAGGTGGTGTTAAGGACCTGTTGTATAGCACATGGAACTCTGATCAATGTTATGTGGCAGGCTGGAGGTGAGGGGGGTTTAAGGGAGAATGGATCCATGTATATATATGGCTGAGTCCTTTTACTCTCTACCTGAGACTGTCATAACATTATTTGTTAATTGGTTATACCCCAATACAAAATAAAAAGTTAAAAAAAAGAATAAGAGTTGTCTATGGCATCGAAATTATACCTCAATAAAGATCACTTTAAAAAACAGTGTACACACTGCTGTATTTAAAATGGATAACCAACAAGGACCTACTGTATGGCCTAGGGAACTGCTCAGTGCTATGTGGCAGCCTGGATGAAAGGAGTTTTGGGGAGAATGGATACATGTGTATATATGGCTGAGTCCCTTTGCTATCTACCTGAAACACAACATTGTTAATCAGCTATACTCCGATATAAAATGCAAAATTTTTAAAAAAGGGTGTGCTGTATTAGATTTGCCAAATATCAAAATGCAGCACACCCTTTTTTACAGTTATGTAAAGTTTAAAAATAAAATAAAATTAAAAAAATAAAAATAAAAATAAAAACTACAAAAAAAAAAAAAAAAAGAAAAAGGGTGTGCTGCACTGTGCTTAGTCTCACAGTTGTGTCCAACTCTTTGTGACACCGTGGACTACAGCCCACCAGGTTCCTATGTCCATGGGGATTCTCCAAGCAAGAAATCTGATGTGAGTTGGCATGCCTTTCTCCAGGGATAAAAGGATGTACAGAGTAAGTATTCATGCATTGATTACAGTTCCTTTTGACAGGCTAAAATTTTAAAACTGTCTTTACATGAAAGAAGCATAGTATTTCAGAATGTTATGGAAAACATCATTGGCAAAACTTGCAATATTTAAAGATAGTCACTGTGTCTAGAAGTGAGAACAAAAAATTGAGTCATGTGAAACAGAGGCAAGTCTCAGAAAATTAGCTCAGTGTAGAACCCTGGGAAGGGCTTCCTTTTTTGTTAAATTTGACTCAGTAATTTCTCTCTAAGATTACACTAAGATTTTGTGTTTCTACAAGAATTCTATTATCAATACATAGTGAATATATATTTATATATGGATTTTTCTACTGAATTAATAAAAGGCTAAATGGATGGTTTACATAATCTTTTACAAGTTAATATACATTAAAATTCAATATCAATGATTCCACAGAATATACAATGTTTTAGCAGGTATACCCTGGTATATCAGTTCTCCAGGTGTGTTTTCAAGAACATGTAAGGGGCATTTTTTGGTGACCCCTGTTAGAATTCTGGATATGAGTTCACAGAATTTGTTATTGTGTCCTTGAAATTTGCTAAGAATTTGTTAAGAGTAGAGCTTAAGGGTTTTCCACCTCCCCTCACAATGTGATAGATATGTTAATTAACTTGACTGGGAGAAATGCTTCACTATATATTCACAAAATAGTGTACATACTTAAAGTGTATACTTTTTTTTTTTTTTTTTTTTGCCAATAGTACCTCAATAAAGCTGGGAAAATGAAATTCATGATGAGAGTGATAACAATTCGGGGGGTCATGTCTCCCAGCTGACCCTCAGACCAAGACAAGAGCAAGGTGATTCAATAACCACATGTGGATGCCACAACAGCAGGGAGAGGCTGAAGAGAGTGATAAATGTGGCAAACAGAATGCATCTCATAGTCAAATAAAACACTTTTAACGATTAGGAACAAAAGCTATAGCTAAATCAAGCTAGTTACAAATGATAACCTAAGATGATATTGGAGGTAGTGGCAAAACAATAAATCATTTAAACAAGAAAATGAGCCGATTCAAAGCAATCTATTCACTCTGAGTCTGAGTAAGCAAGGCAGAAAGATCGAGAAAAGTTCAGTGTCCCAGAATACAAGTAGCATCAAAATGTTAAAGCAATGATCACAGCATCAGATGTTATAGAGACCTAGGAAGATGAAGAATAAGACTCATAGATGTGTGAATGCACACACCCTATACCTCTGTACTCCTTTCCACCAGGAGTCATATACTTTGTGCTTTAAAGAAAGCATCTCAGTATTATTAAACAGAAGTCAGATGTAAAGATGTTTGTAGGTAAAGTGCAGGCAGGGAGTATAAACTACATTTTTGAAAAATGTGATAGTATAATATGAACTACAGATGGTAGACTTGAGGGAATATTTTTAGTGTGTGCAGAGATGAGCATTTTTGTGATCTGACTGAAACAACAGACAGAGAAAAACTGAGAATGAAGGATGTGTATAAAGGTGTCACTGGGGAAAGTAAGAAAATAAAAGGATAGTTAAGAAAAATGGAGGATAAAGATTAATTTATTCACTGTTATGTGGCAACTCCAGATGACTTGTCAATAGAGAACTAATAGAGTTTGGTTATTGACTCAGGAAAGCATGGATGCAGTTTGTTAAGGAGTGGAATAGTCACACGAAGAATTGAATTTGGGAAGATAAAGGATGGATGGAGGTATATACGTTTATACGTACATGTTTAAATATGCTTGGAAGCTATGAATAATAGAGGCAGGCTGCTGGGGGATAAATGAGGACATGCTAAATAAGTGGCACTGGTAAGGAAGCTGAACCATGTAGCTAAAGGATTATCAGTCTTTAACACATCCCAAGTTCCAGTGGGATTATTAGCATGATGCTGTAAGACCGAGTCAAGTTGCTCAGTGGTAGAGCAGGCAGGTCACAGAAAGGCTGCTGGAAGATCTGCATTAATATTAACAGCCAATGCTTCCTGAGAATTACTAAGTGGCAGACATTCTTCTAAGAAAACGGCAGAGCTTGACTTATTTATTATTCATACAAGATAGGAGCTATTAATATCACTTTTTTTTTCCAGAGGCACAGAAAATTCAAGTAACTTGGTTAAGATTTCAGTTTGTAAATGGCAAAGTGAGGTATAGAACCTGGGCTCCTGACTCTTGAGATCACTCTGTCAGTCACATCATCATTCTGCCTTCCATATTAGGAAATTCAGTGGGCCGCTAAGTGAAAGTTCTACTTTTTATGGGCTTCTCTTCAAAGGAAGTTTCAGGCCTGCAGAAGAGTGGATGCCTCTCAAAGGTCTGGATAAACTTGCCCTTTTTTACCATTCAGAGGAAGCCTTAAGCTTTCTGTTGGGTACAGAAACTCACTCATGCTCCTTTTTGTCTCCATTGTTTCCATGTTCACATTTTCTGCCTTATGGTAGCCTGACTGGGTATTGGGTATTGACTCAGGCAAGTGTGGACCATGTTTGTCAATGAGTAGAATAGAGTCACATAGAGATCTGAATTTGGGAAGAATAGGGTTGGTCTGATTCATTTTTTTAATAAACAATTACTTTCCAGAATAGTGTAAGGTTAGAAAGGCCACTGAAGACAATGACGCTTGTTTCTATTACCTATTGCTGTGTAAAAGCCCACCTCAAAACTTAGTGCCATGAAAGCACAACCATTTGTTATTTCTTATGCTTATACAGTCTTGGAAATGATTGGCTTTCCTTAAGTGACAGGTAATAATAGGTACTAGTGTTTATTATCAACATGAGCAGCAGTAGCATAATATAAACAGTCCACAACCCACTAATGGAGAACTTATATCTCTTCTCTTTCTGGTACCCTGGTACCTTAGAGGCAGGGATGTGAAATGTGAGGAAGCGCACAGACTGCTGTAGGTGACTCCAAGACTGTTTCAAAACTCAGCATAGTATGTAAAAAGAACTTTGGATAAAACATAAGAAGACTTGGGGCCCAGACTTGGTTCTACCATTTGGTAGCTACATTAACTTGGGCAAATCATAGTCATTTAAATTCTGAGTAAATTTCTTAACCATGATCAGTGGGATCAGTGGGGCTGATAGTCACCTCACTAGACTAGTAGTGCTGCTCAGTTGTGTCCAACTCTTTGTAACCCCAAGGACTGTAGCCCACCAGGTTCCTCTGTCCATAGGATTCTTCAGGCAAGAATACTAGAGTGGATTGCCATTCCCTACTCCAGAGGATCTTCCCAACCCAGGGATTGAACCTGGGTCTCTTGCATTGCAGGCAGATTCTTTACTGTCTGAGCTACAGGGAAGTCCTTGTTATAGTGTGGCTATGACAATTAGATTAATACTATGTGTAGTGTGCTTTGAAAAGACAATCAGTTCAGTTGAATTCAGTTGCTCAGTTGTGTCCAACTCTTTGTGAACCCATGGACTGCAACAGGCCAGGATTCTCTGTCCATCACCAACTCCTGGAGCTTGCTCAAAATCACATCCACTGAGTTGGTGATGCCATCCAACCATTTCATCCTTTGTTGTCCCCTTCTCCTTCTGCCTTCAATCTTTCCCACCAAAAAGGTCTTTTCAAATGAGTCAGGTGGCCAAAGTATTGGAGTTTCAGCTTCAACATCAATCCTTCCAATGAATATTAAAGACTGATTTTCTTTAGGATGGACTGGGTGGATCTCCTTGCTGTTCAAGGGACTCTAAAGATTCTTCTTCAACACCACAGTTCAAAAGTATCAATTCTTTGGAACTCAGCTTTTTATAGTCCGACTCTAAGACCATACATGACTACTGGAAAAACCATAGTTTTGACTAGACAGACCTTTGTTGGCAAAGAAAAGATAATGGACAGTGGAAAAGACAATGGACAATGCCTAATGTGTATTAGACTCTTTCTTATTGGGATCTTGTTTGAAATGCTTTACATGTATTAAATCATCTATGAAGTTGGTGGTATTATTAATCCTATTTTGCTATTGGGGACCCTGAGGCACAAAGAAGGTCAGTAACATGTCCAAAGCCAGGCACTTCATAAGTGTCAGAGTGAGGAACCAATGAGAAGGTGCTCAAGCCTGACAGGAACCAATGAGAAAGGAGCTCACTTGTGAAAAGAAAGAAACTAGAGAAGCTCCTCTAGGAGCACAGAATGTATGGATCCAGAGGAAGCAGGGGTAGGTATCTGCACGGGGTTGAAAAGGAATAGCTGAGTTACAGCCTTGCTTGATTATAGGTTCCTCTTCTCATGGAGGTATTAGATGTGGCAGAGGAAGGCTATTTTCCATCAGGTATTCTCTTAGGAGGCCACTAATCAGTCCTTCTGATTAAACTGTGGCTCAGATCATGAACTCCTTATTGCCAAATTCAGACTTAAATTGAAGAAAGTAGGGAAAACCACTAGACCATTCAGGTATGCCCTAAATCAAATCCCTTATGATTATACAGTGGAAGTGAGAAATAGATTTAAGGGACTAGATCTGATAGACAGAGTGCCTGATGAACTATGGACGGGTTTGGGACATTGTACAGGAGACAGGGATCAAGACCATCCCCATGGAAAAGAAATGCAAAAAAGTAAAATGGCTGTCTGGGGAGGCCTTACAAATAGCTGTGAAAAGAAGAGAAGTGAAAAGCAAAGGAAAAAAGGAAAGATATAAGCATCTGAATGCAGAGTTCCAAAGAATAGCAAGGAGAGATAAGAAAGCCTTCTTCAGTGATCAATGCAAAGAAATAGAGGAAAACAACAGAATGGGAAAGACTAGAGATTTCGACAAGAAAATTAGAGATACCAAGGGAACATTTCATACAAATATGGGCTCGAAAAAAGACAGAAATGGTATGGACCTAACAGAAGCAGAAGATATTAAGAAGAGGTGGCAAGAATATACAGAAGACTGTGGAAAAAAGATCTTCACAACCCAGATAATCACGATGGTGTGATCACTCACCTAGAGCCAGACATCCTGGAATGTGAAGTCAAGTGGGCCTTAGAAAGCATCACTATGAACAAAGCTAGTGGAAGTGATGAAATTCCAGTGGAGCTACTTCAAATCCTAAAAGATGATGCTGTGAAAGTGCTGCTCTCAATATGTAAGCAAATTTGGAAAACTCAGCAGTGGCTACAGGACTGGAAAAGGTCAGTTTTCATTCCAATCCCAAAGAAAGGCAATGGCAAAGAATGCTCAAACTACCTACCACACAATTGCACTCATCTCACACACTAGTAGAGTAATGCTCAAAATTCTCCAAGCCAGGCTTCAGCAATACGTGAACCATGAACTTTCAGATGTTCAAGCTGGTTTTAAAAAAGGCAGTGAGGAACCAGAGATCAAATTGTCAACATCTGCTGGATCATCAAAAAAGCAAAAGAGTTCCATAAAAACATCTATTTCTGCTTTATTGACTATGCCAAAGCCTTTGACTTTGTGGATCAAAATAAACTGTGGACAATTCTGAAAGAGATAGGAATACCATACCATCTGAACTGCCTCTTGAGAATCCTGTATGCAGGTCAGGAAGCAACAGTTAGAATTGGACATGGAAGAACAGACTGGCTCCAAATAGGAAAAGGAGTTTGTCAAGTCTGCATATTGTCACCTTGCTTATTTAACTTATATGCAGAGTACATCATGAGAAACCCTGGGCTGGATGAAGCACAAGCTGGAATCAAGATTGCCAGAAGAAATATTAATAACCTCAGATATGCAGATGACCCCACCCTTATGGCAGAAAGTGAAGAGGAACTAAAAAGCCTCTTGAAAGTGAAAGAGGAGAGTGAAAAAGTTGGCTTAAAACTCAACTTTCAGAAAACTAAGATCATGGCATCTGATCCCATCACTTCATGGGAAATAGATGGGGAAACAGTGGAAACAGTGGCAGACTCCCAAAATCACTGTAGATGGTGATTGCAGCTGTGAAAGTAAAAGACACTTACCTAGACAGCATATTAAAAAGCAGAGATATTACTTTGCCAACAAAGGTCTGTCTAGTCAAGGCTATGGTTTTTCCAGTTGTCATGTATGGATGTGAAAGTTGGACTGTGAAGAAAGCTCAACACCGAAGAATTGATGCTTTTGAACTGTGGTTTTGGAGAAGACTCTTGAGAGTCCCTTGGACTGCAAGGAGATCCAACCAGTCCATCCTAAAGAAGATCAGTCCTGGGTGTTCATTGGAAGGACTGATGCTAAAGCTGAAACTGCAATACTTTGGCCACCTCATGCGAAGAGTTGACTTATTGGAAAAGACCCTGATGCTGGGAAAGATTGGGGGCAGGAGCAGAAGGGGACGACAGAGGATGAGATAGCTGGATGGCATCACCAACTTGATGGACATGAGTCTGGGTAAACTCCAGGAGTTAGTGATGGACAGGGAGGTCTGATGTGCTGTGATTCATGGTTTCTCAAAGAGTCGGACACGACTGAGTGAATGAACTGAAGTGAATCGGTCCTGTAGTGAACTCCACCCCAAAGCTGAAACCCAACTTCTTCCCCCAGGAGTTTAAGGCTCTAAGCAAGGGCTTTGTAGTCACTTTGTTTTAGACAGAGAAATGAGTTTGGTCCTCAGTGATTGTATTTACTATTGTTAGTTGCTAAGCTGTGTCTGAATCTTTTGCAACTTCATAGACGGCTGCCTGCCAGGCTAATCTGTCTATGGGATTACTATCCTAAAATTTATATTTTATGATTTCTTTTATCCTTTTTATTCATTTTTAATTCTGTGAAACAGGAAATAAAGTAAAATGTAAGAGTGATAACCTTGAGGGAAGCATGGACCCCAGATGCTCATTCTCCAAGGCCTGATTCAGAGAGCTTAGCTGAAATTCAGGCAATTTCCCCTTCTCCCTGCAGAGAGTTGATGATTCCTAGGATGCTGGAGGATGCAAATAATTACATAGATAAAATTAATGCTGTAATAAATTTAGACAGTGAAAATCCATGAAAATTTTCACTCTGAAATTTATGCATTCAGCTTGACCAGTGGATTGACTTGGCAAAAATGTTACTTACAAATTTGTACATTTATAGGCTTTCTAAATGGCACCTATAAAGAGAGACTGTGGCCTTGATTTTTCCTAATGCTGTCAAGTGTTTTATAACTTGAGTGGAAAATAAAATCACTGATGAATGATGAGGTGTTAATCATTTGCTGTTTATTTAGCAACACATTTCTTCAGTTCCACCTTTAGGGAAACACCATGCTACAGCAAATGAGAGAAACATGTGAACTCAGCCTTCAAGAGATTTCTTAAAGGGATACTTCAGATGAAGAAGAATTAAAAAACCAAAGGAAGGACTAGTTCACAGGAGCCCATCCCTTCAGTGGTAAGCCAGAGGAATTGGAGAGCAGCCCACCTGGGACCATGTTGTCAAGAGAGCCCCCAAAATGAGTGCATATACACAAGCCAAGGTGGGGAAAGTCCTGGCCCACTTTCTCAAATGCCTAGATAAAGGAGTCAGCTATCAAGGACTCCTTTCTCCTTTGCTGAGAAAGCTGAAGTTGCACAGTTCTTTGAAGACCTACAAGACCTTCTAGAACTGACACCCCAGAAAGATGTCCTTTTCATCATAGGAGACTGGAATGCAAAAATAAAAAGTCAAGAGATACCTGGAGTAACAGGCATATTTGGCCCTGGAATACAAAATGAAGGGCTAAGTAGGGCTTAAGTCTAACAGAGTTTTGCTTAGAGAATGCACTGGTCATAGCAAACACCCTCTTCCAAAAACACAAAACATGACTCACATATGGAACATCACCAGATGGTCAATACCAAAATCAGATTGATTATATTATTTGCAGTCAAAGATGGAGAAGTTCTACATCATCAGCAAAACAAGACCAGGAGCTGACTGTGGCTCAGATCATGAATTTATTGCCAAATTCAGATTTAAATTGAAGAAAGTAGGAAAAACTGCTAGACCATTCAGGTATGACCTAAATCAAATCCCTTATGATTATACAATGAAAGTGACAAATAGATTCAAGGGATTAGATCTGATAGACAGAGTGCCTGAAGAACTATGGACGGAGGTTCGTGACATTGTACAGAAGGCAGTGATTAAGACCATCCCCAAGAAAAAGAAATGCAAAAAAGAAAAATGGTTGTCTGAAAAGGCCTTACAAATAGCTGAGAAAAGAAGAGAAGCAAAAGCGAAAGGAGAAAACAAAAGATATACCCATTTAAATGCAGAGTTCCAAAGACTAGCAAAGAAGAAATAAGAAAGACTTCCTCAGTGATCAATGCAAAGAAATAGAGGAAAACAATAGAACAGGAAAGACTAGAGATCTCTTCAAGAAAATTAGAGATACAAGGAAATATTTCACACAAAGAAGGGGACAATAAAGAACAATAAAGTGTCCAATAAATGTATGGACCTAACAGAAGTAGAAGATATTAAGAAGAGGTGGCAAGAATATACAGAACTATACAAAAAAAGATTTTCATGACCCAGATAACCATGATGGTGTGATCACCCACCTAGAGCCAGACATCTTGGAATGTGAAGTCAAGTGGGCCTTAGAAAGCATCACTATGAACAAAGCTAGTGGAGATGATGGAATTCCAGTGGAGCTATTTCAAATCCTAAAAGATGATGCTGTGAAAATGCTGCACTCAATGTGCCAGTAAATTTGGAAAACTCAGCAGTGGCCACAGGACTGGAAAAGGTCAGTTTTCATTCCAATCCCAAAGAAAGGCAATGCCAAAGAATGCTCAAACTGCCACACAGTTGCACTCATCTCACACGCTGCTGCTGCTGCTGCTGCTGCTGTCACTTTAGTCGTGTCCGACTCTGTGAGACCCCATAGACGGCAGCCCACCAGGCTTCCCGTCCCTGGGATTCTCCAGGCAAGAACACTGGAGTGGGTTGCCATTTCCTTCTCCAATGCATGGAAGTGAAAAGTGAAAGTGAAGTCGCTCAGTCGTGTCTGACTCTAGCGACCCCATGGACTGCAGCCTACCATGCTCCTCCGTCCATGGGATTTTCTAGGCAAGAGTACTGGAGTGGGGTGTCATTGCCTTCTCCGATCTCACATGCTAGCAAAGTAATACTCAAAATTCTCCAAGCCAGGCTTTAAATGTATGTGAATTGACAACTTCCAGATGTTCAAACTGGATTTAGAAAAGGCAGAGGAACCAGAGATCAAATTGCCAACATCCGTTGGATCATTGAGAAAGCAAGAGAGTTCCAGAAAAACATCTACTTCTGCTTTATTAACTATGCTAGAACCTTTGACTGTGTGGATCACAACAAATTGTGGAAATTCTTAAAGAGATGGGAAAACCAGGCCACCTTACTTGCCTCCTGAGAGACCTGTATTCAGGTCAGGAAGCAACAGTTAGAACTGGACATGGAACAACAAACAGGTTCCAAATGGAAAGGAGTATGTCAAGACTCTATATTGTCACCCTGTTTATGTAACTTATATGCATAGTACATCATGCAAAATGCCAGGTTGGATGAAACACAACTGGAATAAAGATTGCCCAGAGAATAACCTCAAATATGCAGATGACACCATCCTTATGGCAGAAATTTAAGAAGAATTAAAGAGCCTCTTGATGGAAGTGAAAGAAAGTGAAAAAGTTGGCTTAAAGCTCAACATTCAGAAAACTAAGATCATGGCATCCAGTCCCATCGGCTTATGGCAAATAGATGGGTTAACAATGGAAACAGTGAGAGTCTTTATATTTTGGGGCTCCAAAATCACTACAGATGGTGACTGCAGCCATGAAATTAAAAGATGCTTGCTCCTTGGAAGCAACACTATGACCAACCTATACAGCATATTAAAAAGCAGAGATATTGCTTTGCCAACAATGGTCCTTCTAGTCAAAGCTTTGGTTTTTCCAGTAGTCATGTATGAATGTGAGAGTTGGACTATAAAGAAAGCTGAGCACTGAAGAATTGATGCTTTTGAACTGTGGTGTTGGAGAAGATTCTTGAGAGTCCCTTGAACTGCAAGGAGATCCACCCAGTCCATCCTAAAGGAACTCAGTTCTGAATATTCATTGGAAGAACTGATATTGATGCTGAAACTCCAATACTTTGGCCACTTGATGTGAAGCACTGATGCCTTGGAAAAGACCCTGATGCTGGGAAAGATTGAAGGCAGGAGAAGGGGACGACAGAGAATGTGATGGTTGGATGGCATCACTGACTCAATGGACATGAGAATGAGTAAGTTCCGGGAGTCGGTGATGGATAGGGAAGCCTGGTGTGTTGCAGTTCATGGGGTTGCAAAGAGTCAGACATGTTTGAGGGACTGAACTGAACTGAATCAAGGACTACTAGCATACACAACACAGATTAGAACCATGACAGATTGTTCTGGTAAAGAGAAATATGCCATGTCACAAAAGTGGAAATCATAGAAAGCTGAGTACATATGAATTAATGACTCAAGATACAGGTGCGGGGAATCCTTAGGGCAAAAACCGTGGCAGAACCTAATATACAGGCTTTGTTTTTGCCTCCCTGTTTGTAGCTGGGTGAACACCACCTCTTCTGCAATCTATTCTAGAATGACTCCGTTCAAGCCAAGGGCTCACAGAGTTATCCCTTCATGGATGCTGTCTACAAACACGTCATTGGCCTGAACTATCCTAGATGATGCAGTAGTCATGGAGCACACATAGATATAGAAATAATTCTACTCTTATCTTCCCCATAAAGAATGTGGGGTAAGGAAAGTTACCCACTTTTCATTCAAAGTTACCAACTTCAAACATAGTCGAAGTTCCCTTTTAAAAATTCTCTTATTAATTCTGAAGCTAACTTTGCAAGATTATTTTGAGAAACAAATTGGAATATGTCTCAGATTAACACAAGTAAGGTACAAAATTGTTATCCAAATGTTTTTTAAAAACTAGAATTGAATTGTTTAGCAATGAATGTATTTTGTTTCTCACATTAGTTATCTTTTAACATTTTATTCTAAGTTCTAAATATCCCCCATTTGGTGGACACTTATTCATCTGATTTTTAGGAATGCAAATTGTCCCTATTAGAAGTGATGACCACTGCAGTTTAGAGGTTATTTATGCAGATATTTATAAATGTCTGAGGTCTTATTGACTAATAGAGAACAAAGATTTTTATATATATATACATATATATATGTATATATATATATATATATATAGCTAGCTAGACAGGCATATTCTGTCTCTCCATATACATATATAAGACCTCAGACATTTATAAATATCTGCATAAATAACCTCTAAACTGCACTGGCCAGTTTATATATACATGAAAGATTTATCTTATGAGTTTGTAAGTGGTGATAAAGTTGAAGATGATTTTTTGTTCCAGTTGTACAGCTTGTAGTCAACTTTGGAGATTGCTTTAGGAGAGAGACACTCAAAAATTTGAGACTTCAGATAAAAGCGCACATCTTGCTGCCTGAAGCAACAGGGGGAGAAGTCCGGTTGGCAGGAATGATTTTGCTTCATCTTATTTCTTCCTTGATATATAATTGCTTTTTAGGGGTTTAGAGTCACTGAAAGTTCTCATCTTTCTACAGGTAACACGTTTCTGTAGAAATGTTAAAAGAACAAAGTGCACACTGTTATTGCACTGTTATCTCTCTTCTAAGCTTGGCTATTTGTAAACATTTAGAACAAATTGCTTTTCAGAAAGCTGATTGATTGGCTGACCCCATTTTGAATAACTTGGGACAGTCTATTTCATAGAAAAAAAGATAACTCTATCTTCTCTTTGAAAGCATCTCAACTCTGAAAACCTAGGCATCTTTAGTGTTCAAATAATCGGAGTTAAATTCCTTTCAGAATTCTGACTTGATAAAACTTTCAATGTGTATTTTGATTAACTGTCTGAGTGAGTGATTGATGGATCTTTCCACATTGGGCTGAATTGATTATAGAGGTGCCTGCAATAAAAGGACCATGTGGTGTATTTTGTGAATAAATTAAGCTGTTAGTCTTTTATATGTAATTTATAACAGACTACAGATCAGTAGACATTTGGACTTCAAAGCTGTTCTTCAGTTCCTTTATTCTTTTAATGATGTATTTCTTTTTTTTTTTTTTTTGTTTTTTATTTTTATTTTTTATTTTTTTTTAAATTTTATTTTATTTTTAAACTTTACATAACTGTATTAGTTTTGCCAAATATCAAAATGAATCTGCCACAGGTATACATGTGTTCCCCATCCTGAACCCTCCTCCCTCCTCCCTCCCCATTCCATCCCTCTGGGTATATAAAGTACACAATATATCAAATTATGAAGTCTATGTTTCTGAAAAAAAATAATATTTTAAAATACATGTCATTATTTTACTGTAGCATCAATATTTTATTAATGAAGAGTTAATCTTCAATGGTTTGACTATTTCTGCAACTGTCTAATAATAATTCTGCAGTTCTGCCTTGTCCAAAAGCTTCCCTGAGGTAAGGGAGAGAGCCATTTTCTATTTGTGACCCCTATATGTTTGTGAAAGTTCTTTTTTAAATGTCCCAATTAAACTTCCCCCAGATTCTAAACCAAAGTGCTAAATTAAAATTCTGATTCCATGTTTTGTGTCTGTAGGACTTTGAGTGAATTTACATAACTGCCCCGTACTACATTTCTTCTCTGTAACTAAGATCATATTACCTCTTATACTATTACAAAAATTGCATGAGTTATTACATATCTGGCATATAATAAGCTATTATTATTATTTTTTATTATTTTGATAACCCTAATACAGAGAATTATAGTTCATATCCATGAATTTCCATGTGAAAGAGTATGTTAGCAACAATTCCAGAAGACCTGTTCTTTCTGCATCTTATTATGAGGGTCATTGTAATTACATCATAAATTTCAGATATTTCATCAGTTTTCACTGTTTAGACAGGTACTGATTATCTAACAAATGTCACACTTTTTATTTAAGGATACAAAGATAAGTAAAATAAAATCTCTTCTTTGAAGCTTATTAAAATCAGATGGTTTCAATTTGAACATTTGTGATCAAGCATTTGAACATGTATGATCTGTTTTGCACCTGAAAGTGTATACAGAGGTTGGGATAACTAAATAAAAGTAAGGCACTATCCAGGTAATTGGTGTACTATGTGAAGATCAGCATGGTCACATTTTCGAAAGCCCCATGTTGTTCAGCTGCGAAGTCATGTCTGACTCTGACTTTATAGACTGTAGAATGCCAGGCTCCTCTTTCTTTGTTCTTGCAGAGTTTGCTCAAATTTATGTCTTTTGAAATGGTCATACTCTCTAACCATCTCATCTTTGGTCACCAGCTTCTCCTTTTGCCTTCAATTTTTCCCAGTATCAGAAAAAACTGAAGGTACTCTTTCTTTTCTTTTCCAATGAGTCAGTTCTTCACATCAGGTGGCCAAAGTATTGGAGTTTCAGCTTCAGCATCAGTCCTTTCAATAAATAGTCAGGGTCGATTTCTTTAGTATTGACTGGTTGGATCTCCTTGCAGTCCAAGGGACTCTCAAGAGTCTTCTCCAACACAACAGTTCAAAAGCACCAATTCTTCAATGCTCAGCTTTCTTTACGGTACAACTCTCACATCCATACATGACTACTGGAAAAAACCATAGCTTTTACAGGATGGAATTTTGTTGGCAAAGTAATGTCTCTGCTTTTTAATGTGCTGTCTCTGTTTGTCATAGCTTTTCTTCCAAGGAGCAAGGGTCTTTTAATTTCATGGCTGCAGTCACCATCTGCAGTGATTTTGGAGCCCAAGAAAATAAAATCTGCCACTGTTTCCCTTGTTTCGCTGTTTACCATGAAGTGATGCGACCAGATGCCGTGATCTTAGTTTTTCGAACATTGAGTTTTAAGCCAGCTTTTTCAATCTCCTCTTTTACTTTCACCAAGAGGCTCTTTAGTTCCTCTTTGATTTCTGCCGTAAGGGTGGTGTCATCTGCATATCTGAGGTTATTGATATTTCTCCTGGCAATCTTGATTCCAGCTTTTGCTTCATCCAGTCTGGCATTTCTCATGATGTACTCTGCATATAAGTTAAGTAAGCAAGGTGACAAAAGACAGCCTTGACTATATACAGCCTCCTCATTTTATAAATTTCACCTGCTGCTGCTGCTGCTGCTGCTAAGTCACTTCAGTCGTGTCCGACTCTGTGTGACCCCACAGACGGCAGCCCACCAGGCTCCCCCATCCCTGAGATTCTCCAGGCAAGAACACTGGAGTGGGTTGCCATTTCCTTCTCCAATGCATGAAAGTGAAAAGTGAAAGTAAAGTCACTCAGTCATGTCCAACCCTCAGCGACCCCATGGACCGCAGCCTTCCAGGCTCCTCCGTCCATGGGATTCTCCAGGCAGGAGTACTGGAGTGGGGTGCCATTGCCTTCTCCAGAAATTTCACCTACACGAGGTATTTGAGTATTTGTGATGGCTGGAAGATAGCTGGAAAAGGACTTTGATGAAAGATTGGCAGTTATCTTAAAAGAGAGAGACAAATTAAACACTTGGAAATATACTCAAATGATGTTAAATTTATGCCTTATTATTTTCTATTGCTTATGTTGGTGAAATAAACTGAATCAGTAAAGGGGTTATTGTGCTATAGCAGAGAGATAGTGTTTTTAAACCAGGCAGACATGGATGATGTTATAAAGGGCTGTTAATTCCTATTTATATGCAGACTGCATCATGAGAAACACTGGGCTGGATGAAGCACAAGCTGGAATCAAGACTGCCGGGAGAAATATCTATAACCTCAGATATGCAGATGACACCACCCTTATGGTAGAAAGCAGAGAAGAACTAAAGAACCTCTTGATGAAAATGAAAGGGGAGACTGAAAGTTGGCTAAAAACTCAACATTCAGAAAATTAAGATCATGGCACCTGGTCCCATCACTTCATGGCAAATAGATAGGGAAACAGTGGAAACAGTGACAGACTTTACTTTCTTGGGCCCCCAAATCACTGCAGATGGTGACTGCAGCCATGAAATTAAAAGACACTTGCTCCTTAGAAGAAAAGTTATGACCAACCTGGACAGCTATTAAAAAGCAGGGACCTTACTTTGCCAACAAAGGTCAATCTAGTCAAAGCTATGGTTTTTCCAGTGGTCATATATGGATGTGAGAGTTGGACTATAAAGAAAACTGAGCACCGAAGAGTTGATGCTTTTGAACTGTGGTGTTGGAGACAACTCTTGAAAGTCCTTTGGACTGCAAGGAGATCCAACCAGTCCATCTTAAAGGAAATCAGTCCTGAATATCCATTGGAAGGACTTAAGCTGAAGCTGAAATTCCAATACTTTGGCCACCTGATGCAAAGTACTGACTCATTGGAAAAGACACTGATGATGGGAAAGATTGAAGGTGGAAGGAGAAGGGGACAACAGAGGTTGAGATGGTTGGATGGCATCACCAACTCAATGGACATGAGTTTGAATAAACTCTGGGAGTTGGTGATGGACAGGGAGGCCTGGCGTGTTGCAGTCCATGGGGTTGCAAAGAGTTGGACATGACTGAGTGACTGAACTAAACTGAACTGAACCTATGATTCTATATATGTAACCTTGGGTTAGATATTGAATATTTTCTCTTTTAGGACTTTGCATGCATAAATCAAAACCTGATTTGTGGATTAGTATTAACATGTGTAGGACAACTGGCAGGATGTTTGTGTGACTGACATTTCAATAGAGTCTCAACTAAGAGCAGTTATTTGTTTCTTTTAGCAACTGAGATGAGTGTATCTAACATTGGACCAGTTCCAAATCCGCCTTTTTAGGTATTATTGCATGACTTTCCATTCTAAGTTAGGTAACCTTACTTGCTTGTAGATTTTCACTCCTGGAATGCAAATTCCTCCAGGGCAGGAGTTGAAACTTTGTGTCTAGCTGCTCAACACCTAGTACCGAGTTTGCCTCTTAGAATTTCAGTTCAGTTCAGTTCAGTCGTTAGTCGTGTCCGACTCTTTGTGACCCCATGAATCGCAGCAAGCCAGGCCTCCCTGTCCATCACCAACTCCTGGAGTTCACTCAGACTTATGTCCGTCGAGTCAGTGATGCCATCCAGCCATCTCATCCTCTGTCATCCCCTTCTCCTCCTGCCCCCAATCCCTCCCAGCATCAGAGTCTTAGAATTTAGTCAATCAGTTTGGAATGCTGAGTTCTACTCTATGTACCAGTAGGTTCTTGTTTAGTTGCTAAATTGTGCCCAATGACTCTCTTGCCACCCTGTGGACTATAGCTAACCAGGCTCTTCTGTCCATGGAATTTTCCAGAGTGAGTTACTGGAGGGAGTTGCCATATCCTCTTCCAGGGGATCTTGTTGACCTTGGGATTGAACCCACATCTCCTGCACTGCAGGTGGATTCTTTGCCTCTGAGCCACCAGGGAAGCCCACCAGAAGGTTCTGGGCAATATAAACTAAATTCTGAAGAGAACAGAGACCTCCAACAGATATAATTCCTAACTTGTGATGGGCAAAAACAATAGATGGAATTTATCTTGATTTAAGCAACAGCTTTCTATTTTGCTGAATAATAATATACTTTCGATTTTTCTGGAAAATCATTTGCATGACAAGATATTATTTTTAACTAAGATAATGTTTATCTGATAAAACCTTATAATTGATAGGTACTGAGTGAAACACATTTAGGAGAGGAGTATCTTTCAGGCAAACTATTTAGTACATTGATCATTAAATATTACAGTTCATCCTCTCTTTTTATTGGAATTTCTTTACAGCATTGTGTCAATTTCTACTGTACAACAGCATGAATCAGCCATATGTATATATATCTCCTCCCTCTTGGGCCTTCCTCCCACCCCCATCCCTATCCCAACCCTCTAGGTCATCACAGAGCACAGAGCGAAGCTTCTGTCTTGTATAACAGCTTCCCCCCAGCTTCCCACCATCTATTTTACATATGGTAGTATATATATGGGGGAGAAGGCGATGGCACCCCACTCCAGTACTCTTGCCTGGAAAATCCCATGGAAGGAGGAGACTGGTGGGCTGCAGTCCATGGGGTCGCGAAAAGTCGGACACGACTGAGCGACTTCACTTTCCCTTTTCACTTTCATGCATTGGAGAAGGAAATGGCAACCCACTCCAGTGTTCTTGCCTGGAGAATCCCAGAGACAGAGGTGCCTAGTGGGCTGCCGTCTATGGGGTCGCACAGAGTCGGACACAACTGAAGCGACCTAGCAGCCGCAGCAGTATATATATGTCGATGCTACTCTCTCAGTTCATCCCACCCTCTTCTTTCTCCTCTGTGTCCACAAGTACATTCTCTATGGTTTCATCTCTATTCCTGCCCTACAAATAGGTTCATCTGTGCCTTTTTTTCTAGATTCCATATATATGCATTAATGTCTAGGTTAAACTTAGACAGCATATTAAAAAACACATTATTTTGCTGACAATGGTCCATGTAAGTTTTTCTGTCTTCACTCTGCATAATAGGTTCTAGTTTCATCCACATCACTACAACATTATCTTGGCTATAGTAAAGTAGCCATGAAAACTAGCTGTTTTTCTTCCTTTGCTATTTGTTGTTCAGTCACTCAGTCATGTCTGACTCTTTGTGACCCCATGGATTGCAGTACACCAGGCTTCTCTGTTCTTCACCATCTCCTGGAGCTGCTCAAACTCAGGTCCATTGAATCAGTGATGCCATCCAGCCATCTCATCCTCTGTTGTCCCATTTCCTCCTGCCTTCAATCTTTCCCAGCATCAGGGTCTTTTCAAATGAGTCAGTTCTTCCCATCAGGTAGTCAGTATTGGAGCTTCAGCTTTAGCATCAGTCCTGAAAATGACTAGTCAGGACTGATTTCCTTTAGGATTGACTGGTTGGATCTCCTTGTAATCCAAGGGACTCTAAAGAGTCTTCTCCAACACCACAGTTCAAAAGCATCAATTCTTCGGTGCTTAGCCTTCTTTATGATCCAACTCTCACATCCATACATGACTGCTGGAAAAACCATAGCTTTGACAAGATAGACCTTTTTCAGCAAGGTAATGTCTCTGCTTTTTAATATGCTGTCTAGGTTGGTCATAGCTTTTCTTCCAAGGAACAAAAATCTTTTAATTTCATGGCTGCAGTAACCATCTACAACAAGCCCAAGAACGTAAAGTCTGTCGCTGCTTCCAGTTTTCCCTAATCTATTTGTCATGGAGCGATGAGACCAGTACATCAAGGCTGTATATTGTCACCCTGCTTATTGAACTTATATGCAGAGTACATCATGAGAAACGCTGGGCTGGAAGAAGCACAAGCTGGAATCAAGATTGCTGGGAGAAATATCAATAGCCTCAGATATGTAGATGACACCACCCTTATGGCAGAAAGTGAAAAGGAAATAAAAAGCCTCTTGATGAAGGTCAAAGTGGAGAGTGAAAAATTTGGCTTAAAGCTAAGCTTTCAAAAACTAAGATCATGGCATCTGGTCCCATCAGTTCATGGGAAATAGATGGGGAAACAGTGGAAACAGTGTCAGACTTTATTTTGGGGGGCTCCAAAATCACTGCAGATGGTGACTGCAGCCATGAAATTAAAAGACGTTTACTCCTTGGAAGGAAAGTTATGTCCAACCTAGATAGCATATTGAAAAGCAGAGACATTACTTTGCCAAGAAAGGTCTGTCTAGTCAAAGCTATGGTTTATCCAGTAGTCATGTATGGATGTGAGAGTTGGACTGTGAAGAAAGCTGAGCACTGAAGAATTGATGCTTTTGAACTGTGGTGTTGGAGAAGATTCTTGAGAGTCCCTTGGAGTACAAGGAGATCCAACCAGTCCATTCTGAAGGAGATCAGCCCTGGGATTTCTTTGGAAGGCATGATGCTAAAGCGGAAACTCCAGTACTTTGGCTACCTCATGCGAAGAGTTGACTCATTGGTAAAGACTCTGATGCTGGGAGGGATTGGGGGCAGGAGGAGAAGGGGACAACAGAGGATGAGATGGCTGTATGGCACATCACTGACTCGAAGGACGTGAGTCTGGGTGAACTCCAGAAGTTGGTGATGGACAGGGAGGCCTGGCGTGCTGCGATTCATGGGGTCGCAAAGAGTCGGACACGACTGAGAGACTGAATTGAACTGAACTGATATTTAATTTTACAATAAAGTTACTTTAAAAAGTAGTCATCAAAACCAATTACCAACATGATAAGTTAAATTAAAACTCCTAATTTTACTCTTGTCCTCTTGTGTAAACATTAATAAATCTGACTTGCACAAAAATATCCCAGTTTGGATAATAAATTATGTGGTCTCACACAAATAATCAGGGGCTTCCCAGGTGGCATTAGTGGTAAAGAACCTGCCTAGATAAATCAAGAGATATAAAACATGATGGTTCAATCCCTGAATTGGGAAGATCCCCTGGAGGATGACATGGCAGCCTTTTCTGCCATAAGGGTGGTTCATGCATATCTGAGGTTATTGATATTTCTCCCAGCAATCTTGATTCCAGCTTGCACTTCATCCAGTCTGGCATTTCGTATGATGTATTCTGCATATAAGTTAAATAAGTAGGGTGACAATATATAGCTTTGACATACTCCTTTCCCCACTTTAAACCAGTCTGGTTCTAACTGTTGTCTCTTGACCTGCATACAGGTCTCTTAGGAGGCCCGTAAGGTGGTCTGGTATTCCCATCTCTTTCAGAATTTTCCATTATTTGCTGTGATCCACACAAAGGCTTTGGCATAGTCAGTAAAGCAGAGGTAGATGATTTTCTGGAATTTTCTTGCTTTTTCTATGATTCAATGGATGTTGACAATTTGATCTTTGGTTCCTCTGTCTTTTCTAGATCCATCTTGAACAATCTGGAAGTTCTTGGTTCACATGCTCTTGAAGCTTAGCTTGGAGAATTTTGAGCATTTTTGCTAGCATGTGATATGAGTGCAATTGTGTGACAGTTTGAACATTCTTTGACGTTACCTTTCTTTGGGATTGGAATGAAAGCTGACCTTTTCTAGTCCTGTGGCCACTGCTGAGTTTTTTGAATTTGCTGGCATATTGAGTGCATCATATTTTAGATCATATTTCACAGCATCATATTTCAGAATATGAAATAGCTCAGCTAATTTCATCACCTCTATAACTTTGTTCATAGTGATACTTCCTAAGGTCCACTTGACTTCACACTCTAGAATGCCTGGTCCTAGGTGAATGATTACACTACCATGGTTATCTGGGTCATTAAGATCTTTTTTGTATAGTTCTTCTGTGTATTCTTGCCATGTCTCCTTTAAATATTTATAAATGATAGAGACTATTTAATACTGTGAAAATGCCAATTAACATGGCAAGCCACTCAAAAGTTACAATTAGTCATTTAAATTATCTTGAAAAGTGAATACATTTTCAGAACCGAATAGGGCAAAGCCCCACAAATCAATGCATTTCTCCATAAAAATCAATCAAAATTAACAATGAAGAAAAATAATCTTATTTTTAAAAACTCAGCTACAAAAATATAGAGTTGCTAAATTCTTCTAATCCCATAAAATTATGGTCTCATTTCAGTTGTTTGCTTCTGCTCTGCCATCTTCTGAACATCTAGATGTTTCTGCCTGATATTTGTATAGATTTCTCCTTCAGAGCATTTATGTCTCTGCTTCAGTGTCATTTCCTTAGACAGGATTTTCCTGACAGCCATTCTCTTTCCCACTTTATGTACTCATCTTGCTTCCTACTTTACAGCACTTATTTCTACTTCAAATTAAGTTATTTATTGGTTTACTTGTTCAGTGGTCTGTCTTTTTTATGAGAATGTTGGCTCCATATGGGCAAGATCCTTATATTTTCCTCTATTATTTTCTCAGCTCCCATTAAAATTGTGTTCAGTTGATGACCAATGTTTGCTGAATAGATGACCATATAATCAGAGCCATTGCTTTTGCTTAAAAGCATGGACTTTATGGCAAAATGATCTAAGGTTCACATTTTAATTCTGTGATTTGTTAGCTTAGTGAATTTGTTTGAGTTATCTAAAAGGTTGTAAGCTTCCGATTTTAAAATTTTCATTTATAACATATGATTAATAATGATAACATGAAGGTTGACTAAAATATAAAGCAGAAGATAAGTGTATAGAGCTCAGATCAGATGAATTTTTCCTTTCAGTTTTTTAAATTAATATTTTAAAAAAATTTTGGTAAAAGTCATATACTGTAAAACATGCTATTTTAATCATAATTAACTGTACAGTTTAGTGACACTAAGTTCATTCATATCATAGTGCAACTCTTACCATCATCCATTTCCCAAGTTTTTCACGTTCCTAAACTAAAACTCCTTCCCCATTAAACACTAAGTCTTTATTCCCTCTCTCCCTAGCATCTACCAATGTACTTTTTGACCCTATGAATTTGACTATACTAGGAACCTCATCTAATGAATATGAATTTATATCACCTTCATTCGACAAATAAGTTTTGAAAGCAGAGATTATATATTTCTTGCCTACTATATACCCCTAGTTTTTGGCACATGGAAAGGTTAATAAATAATGTTGATTAACGAGTGAGTGAATGAATGAACTCTACAGAAAGTCAAACACTCCAAAGTGTGGCAATCCTTTTACATGTAGTGGTGGTATTAAAGTAAATAAGTCACATTTTGTCAGATAATCAGAGGAGTTTGATTGTTTATACTGCTGTATTCTAAACACAGTGTTCTTGATTGCCAACTATTAGTTGACCTCGGAACACCATGTGGAACCTGACATCTGGGAAATTCAGTAGCTGGTGAGGCAGCTCTTATCAGTTCATCTTAGGAAACAAGAACGTTTGGTTCTATGGAAATTTAGGAGACTCATTGGAATTATTCATTAACCTATAAAAAGTTAGAAAATATAGCATACCTAATACACATGATCTTTCTCAGGCTCTTAGAAGAGACTTCCTTTTAATTTGTGAGGGAACTGCAAAACTCTCTCTACTAAGAAAAAAGATTGGCAAAGTTTCAGTGTATGGAATTGACCCTCCAAAGAGTGCTCATTTGGCTCAGGACTATAGGTTTTACAGCTCCTAGAATTGCATTCCAAGGGTGTTACACCCAAGAGTCCTCTTCGGGAGTTCTGACTCTCTCCATTTGTGAACTTAGACCAACATTTATTTTCTTAGATTACTGTGAACTTGCTCTTGACTGCCAGTAGTTTTCTGGTCCACAATCCATGCGATTGTGATGTGATGTGAAAAGATCAATAACCCTTCTGAAGTTTTCATTTCAGTCTAAATCATTTTCTATGTCCTATAATTTTGTCAGGAAAAAAGTTAAAAAAGATATTGCCAAGATATTATAACATATAAAATGTGTATTTGAGGCTAGTAAATATGATTGTACATTAGTCATTTAAAGTACATATTTAGGAGAACTTTGAATCAGATGTATTTTTTTTCCTTGCACTTGATTTTCTGTAGACATATGAAACTGCACTGCATATGAAAACACCCCAGAAGGAAGAGGATGATTTTGAAATATGTTGTATTTAAAGAAAAAACGAGTACAACAATAACAGAAAAAAAAGGACATTGCAGATTATGTAGGAGCTGGATAGTTGTTATTTCAGCACTGTCGAACACTTATTTTGAGCTGTGCTAGCTGAAGTTCAATGTGGTTTTCAGAATATTCCAGTTCACTAATAGGGATTCTGTCAACGGATATGGTTTTGAGCTACACTTTAAGTTAGAAAGCAAATTTATCTGCACACTTGAGTGTGGAACCTTGTTCCAAACACTGAAAAAAATGTCTAATCAGAGTTTGAAGTGAAACAATGCAATTCATAACCAGATATGATTTCCTTTAAGTCATGAGAAACATATGCCATATATGTCTATTTTGTGTGTGTATATATACGAATAGTATATTTTTCATTTATGTGTTTCTATGCACATTTATGGGCTTCCCTGATGACTCAGGGGTAAAGAACCCTTATACCAATGCAGGAGACAAAGGCTATGCAAGTTTGATCCCTAGGTTGGGAAGATCCCTGGGAGAGGGGAATGGCAACCCACTCCACTATTCTTGCCTGGGAAATACCATGGACAGAGGAGCCTGGTGGACTACAGCCCATGGGGTCACAAAAGAGTCGGACACAACTTAGCAACTAAACAACAGCAATGTACATTTACATATTTATGCATAAGTCTCCATAAGGATGTTTATTTCAAATAACAACAAAAAAAATCTAATATAGCATAAGTGGGATTTATTATCTTATAGAACATGAGGCCCACAGAGAACAGTTGTAGGGCTGATTGGTTCAACTGTTTAGCAATACAACCAAAAGATCACGTGTCCTCAGAACTCTGGCTTTAACCACAAGATTCTTTCTTCACGAGTGTAATTTGGCTGCCACAGCATCAGCCTTTACTGCTTCTCAGTCTTATTCAGGGACAGGAAAAAGAAATCATCAAACACTCTCTCCCTCTTTTTTAAGTTAAAGGGCTCCTTAAAATGACTTCTTTCAATTGGAAAAAAAAATCACATGTCAACTTGAGGATAGACTGTTTTCAGCATATTGGAATTTCTAATAGAGGCTTAATCCAGCTGAGGATAGAGTTATCTGCTTTAGGACATGGCCAGGTAAAGGGCAGAAGTGGTCACTTGATCCAAGGCCAGGAAAACATGGGGGGAAGACTTACAGAGACAGCAATACAAATTTACAAATTTGTAATACAAGCTTAGCAATACAAACAGCACAAACTTACAGAGACAAATACCAAATTTCTGGTACCCACGAGTGCTGATATTTTTAATTCTTTTGCATTTGCTGTGAATTTTTAAATCAATACAGTAAAATTAAGGAAGGTAACAGACTATGGTTACCAAAGGGGAATGTTGGGGAGTGTGTCCTCTGTCGTTCAATCATGTCTGACCCTTGGCAATCCCATGGACTGTAGCCCTCCAGACTCCTCTGTGCATGGAATTTTTCAGGCAAGAATACTGGAGTGGGTTGCTATTTCCCACTCTGGAGGGTCTTCCTGAGTCATAGATAGAACCTTGCTTCTGGTGTCTCCTGCATTGGGAGATGGCTTCTTTACTACTGAGAGTTTGAGTATGCTCCGGGAGATGGTGATGGACAGGGAGGCCTGGCGTGCTGCAGTCCATGGGGTCGCAAAAAGTAGGACATGACTGGGCGACTGAACTGAACTGAACTGAACTTCCAGGAAACACACTCTATTGTTGCCTTGATGTATAAGAACATGATTTGGTATCAATAGCTTATTGTTAAGTTTCTATGGTTCTCACATTCTCAATTTCATTCATATTCTTTGCCTGTTACAGGGAAGCATGAGACACTGCAAATGTCAAGAAGAAAGGGATATGAACCTAAAGCTGAGCTGCCAAGCACGATCACAAAGTAAAATGGATTTTTTTAAAAAAGCTTAAAAGACTGAAAAGCGCAAATGGTACAGAATTATACATTTCTGTATAAGGCAAAGAAAATTTCTTATCTTTACCTAAGGATGTTTTCTGACCTTCCAACCACTTTCAACAGGCATTCAAATCATTTGTTAACATTGATGCTATCTTAGAGGAAAGAAAAAGAGAAGAAAAGTGCACATAATTATGACAACTCAAAACCAGGTACAACGCAAAAGCTTTAATTTTTTAGTTTTCTTTAAAGTTTTTTTTTTTATTTATAATCTCTCTAATCCAAGTAAAAAATTGTATTTCAGGTTAATGTACTGATCAGAAATAAAATGAATTGATGTATCAAGTGAATGGTCTTTATAGCTCTTCAGTAACGTAATCCTAGCAAGAACAGGGAAGTCTATGAAGCTCATATTTCTGGGAAATCCTGGAAATGGTGAAAGAACTCTGGAGACAAATGCTTGCCTGGTTTTCACTTCTTCTGTCTAATGTTTACATCTTTCTAATGAAACCTGAATGCCCCCATGCCGGGAGCCGGCATATTGCATATTGAGTGAGGATCTGTAATAGCTCAACTGGAATTCTATCACTGCCTGGAGCCAGAGTGAGGCACTCCGCCCATGACAAAGGTCATGAGGAAGGAGGCTCGGCATACGCAAAGGCGGGATCGAGCCTCAGGAGTCCCCCTGGAAATTCTCGAGCATCTACCCCCAAAACCAGAGTCTGCCTACTTTCTGCTTTGTGCTTTCACCTACACCTCTGACTTTACGGGGGGCTGTCTCCCACTACCTCTCTCTGAAAAAAGAGTTAGCTTACAGCTCCAGTTAATAATCCCTGGGCGTGACAAGAGTGTTTTAACCTACAAACTCCTCTAAAGGTTCTCTAGCCTGCCTGACAGGCTTGTCCGGCCACATGTGATTGCTCACAGCCTCTCAACCATGAGAGGCACAAGATGCTTTAAACCTTCTAAAAACAGGTTCTTTAGAAAAGTTAGAAAATTATTAGTATAAGTGTAATGGGCTGATTAGAAATCATATTGGTGAAGGGTTTTTCATTTGTTGAGCCAATGTTTACTGCTAAGTCTCCACATCCCCTGCCCTTACACACATTAATGAATATATAGAAGACATAAGTATTAACCTTTGATATTAATCACGTTAGACCTTAGGCTAAGTAAATTCTTTCCTTAACTAAAACCCACTACACCCTCACCCTATAGGAATGTAACTTTATTTGGGTGGCGTCTGTTTTAAGAATAATCACCCCTGGAGAAATAAGTGTCCTGGTTGACTGACCGCTGTCACAAGGAGAGGGTCGTAAATTGTTAGCAGGCCCCCTGGCCAGAAGATGATGTAACACCCCTAAGACCTCTGTATACATTTGTATGAAGCACCTGACTTTGATAAAAGTCAGGACTGCTGACCCCGCGTGACTTTTGCATAACACCTCAGTGTATAAAAGTAGACCATGGAAAATAAAGAATTGGGATCAGTTCCTCGAAAGACTGGTCTCCCCATGTCTCTCTCTCTCTCACTCTGGTTGAGTCTCCATCTGGAGCGCGGAACCCACCATGCTTACTAATTATGCCTGGGCTTCTAAGATCCGACCGGGGAGGCCTCAGTGTCTCCTCTCCTTCGGGAGAACGGAAGGACGCCTGCGGCCTACGTAAGTGGTGCAAGCTTCTTGTCTTGAAGTTTTATTGGTCCCCCGCGTAAACCAAGCTACTCAGCCTCTTTTCTCCACTGAATTTTCCTACTGAGCTATCCTTATTCCATTACTCTTTATATCCTTAATTAACGTTTAATTAAGCAGTTGTTTCCTGACCCTCGCCTAGCCATCTCTCCTTCGAATACCCTGGATCAGCTGGGGCTGGTCCCCGGCACCCCCAAATTCTCATGTCTTGGGGGATCACCTTTCCCTTTTTAATGAGTGCATTGTTCTCACTGTGTCTGACTCTTTGCAACGTCATGACCTGTGGCCAGCCAGGCTCCTCTGTCCATGGTAATTTTCCAGGCAAGAATACTTTAGTGGGTTGCCATTTCATCTTCCAGGGGAGCTTCCTGACCCAGGGACTGAACCTGCATCTCCTGTGTCTCTTACATTGACAGGTGATTCTTTACTGCTTGAGCCACCAGGGAAGCAGCCAACACATTACAGAGCCTCGATGACATTGCTGACAGTGGTTCAGATCAGTTCAGTTGCTCAGTCATGTCCTACTTTTTGCAACCCCATGGACTGCAGCACGCCAGGCCTCCCTGTCCATCACCAACTCCCGGAGCTTACTCAAACTCATGTCCATTGAGCCGGTGATGCCATCCAACCATCTCATCCTCTGTCACTCCTTCTCCTCCCGTCTTCAATCTTTTCCAGCATCAGGGTGTTTTCCAATGAGTCAGTTCTTGGCATCAGGTGGCCAAAGTATTGGAGTTTCAACTTCAGCATCAGTCTTTCCAATGAGTATTCAGGACTGGTTTTCTTTAGGAAGGACTGGTTAGAGCTCCTTGCAGTCCATGGGACTCTCAAGAGTCTTCTCCAACACTACAGTTCAAAAGCATCAATTCTGCGGCACTCAGTTTTCATTATAGTCCAATTCTCACATCCATACATGACTACTGGAAAAACCATAGCCTTGACTAGATGGACCTTTGTTGGCAAAGTAATGTCTCTGCTTTTGAATATGCTATCTAGGTTGGTCATAATTTCTCTTCCAAGGAGTAACCATCTTTTAATTTCATGGCTGCAATCACCATCTGCCATGATTTTGGAGCCCCAAAATATAAAGTCTGTCACTGTTTCCACTGTTTCCCCATCTATTTGCCATGAAATGATGGGACCAGATGCCATGATCTTAGTTTTATGAATGTTGAGCTTTAAGCCAACTTTTTCACTCTCCTCTTTCACCTTCATCAAGAAACTCTTCAGTTTCTCTTCGCTTTCTGCCATAAGGGTGGTGTCATCTGCGTATCTGAGGTTATTGATATTTCTCCCAGCAATCTTGATTCCAGCTTGTACTTCATCCAGCCAAGCATTTTGCATGATATTCTCTGCATGTAAGTTAAATAAGCAGGGTGGTAATATACAGCCTTCATGTACTCCTTTCCCAATTTGGAACCAGTCCATTGTCTGGTTCTGTTGTTTCTTGATCTGCAGACAGATTTCTCAAGGGGCAGGTTAGGTGGTCTGGTATTCACATCTCTTGAAGAATTTTCCACAGTTTGTAGTGATCCAAACAGTCAAAGGCTTTGGTAGTCAATAAAGCAGAAGTAGATGTTTTTCTGGAACTCTCTTGCTTCTTCAATGATCCAACATATGTTGACATTTTAATCTTTGGTTCCTCTGCTTTTTTCTAACTCCAGCTTGGACATCTGGAAGTTCATGGTTCATGTACTGTTGAAGATTTGAGATTTTTGAGCATTATTCTACTAGCATGTGAGATGAGTGCAATTGTGCAGTAGTTTGAGCATTCTTTAGCATTGCTTTTCTTTGGGATTGGAATGAAAACTGACCTTAGTAAACCCTTGCCTTTATGAAACCTTGTCCTTGGTAAGTTTGACTAGCCCAGGGATCCTTAAATGTTCAATATATCCATCCTAAGTGACTACTTGTCATTTCTTGCTTGAGATTCCTGTTCTGAACACTCTGGTGATCTGCGTTTACCTTCTCATAATCTTCTCTCTAGGCTTCCCTTGTGGCTCAGCTGGTAAAGAATCCTCCTGTAATACGGGAGGCCTAGGTTCAATCCTTGTGTTGGGAAGATCCCCTGGAGAAAGGAAAGGCTATCCACTCTAGTATTATGGCCTGGAGAATTCCATGGACTGTCCATGGATAGTCCATGGGATCACAAAGAGCTGGACATGACTGAGCAACTTTCAATTTCACTTTCAATTTTCTCTCTAGAAAATGATCCTCTGTCACTGTCATGTCACACGCAGGGTTAGCACCTCCACCCTTCTTGGTAACATAATCAGAGAGAGTATTCCTCAAGGCAAATAGCTAAGAAAGCTAACATTGCTTGTAGCGTTCAAAAAGAAACCAGAATTACAGAAAGGGATCACAATGCAAAATATTAAAAACATAAGCAAGGAAAAATGTTAAAGTTATCCCTGCCCCTTTGAAGTACTCATTCTCTGTTATAGAATTCCTGATTTCTTTTGGATTCCCCTTTCCCCTCCTTTTCCTTTCCTCTTCTCATGATAAGCATGCGATGGCCATGTGTATCAATTTCAGGAGCCCCTTTCCACCATTGTGTCATTTCTTAGAGTCCAGGCTCCAACTCCCAGACTCAGATAAGTAAATGAAGTTTTTCTGTGCATGTGTGCTTAGTTGCTTCAGTCCTATCTGACTTCTTTTTGAGACCCTATGGACTGTAGCCCACTAGGCTCCTCTGACCATGGGATTCTCCAGGCAAGAATACGGGAGAAGGTTGCCATGCCCTCCTCTAGGGATCTTCCTGATCCAGGGATTGAACCCATGTCTCCTGTACTGCAGGCGGATTTTTTACCACAAAGCCACTGGGGAAGCCCTGAAGACTTTTTATCCCCCCCAAATTCTACTTTCTTTATTATGCCCCTGAATTATTACTTCTGAAAGCATCGGTTCCTTCAGTCACTACCCATGCCACCTGCATGAGAGTATTAAGTTGCCCTGGGTCTGAACTAGCAATGTCAAGAGCCAACAATGTTTTTCCTGACATTGTTTCAAACATCCTGATAAAAAATGACAATATTATGAGCACCTGATTCGTGCTTACCCAGATGGTTCCTTCTGATATTAAGGGAAAGCCCGTCCCCAAAATAGTCTCCAATTTCCATCCAAGAAGACAGACTTGGCTTGTCACCCCAGCATTATCTTTTTCAACTGCAAAATTTAAAGGTGAAAATATACCTCTTGCAACAAAAGAGAAACTGCTAGAAACTAAATTAAGCATAGTTGCTCTATGCAGATTTCTGGCAAGTACTGATTTGTTTTGTTATGTAGCAACTCCCTCAATATATAGTGTTTTGTAGCATCATCCTTTATAATATAAAGTTGCATGAATATGTATGTCAGGAGATTTGTTATGTCTACATTTTCATGTTCTATACTATTGTACTTTATTTGTTAGAGATATTCTGTTAAAAGAAGCAACTGATTTTGTAATAGAAATCTCTAAGAATGAATGGAACTTAGGGGAGGGAAGTAAATTTCAAAATTTTTTTCAGTCTAAAGATTTTTAAAAAATCTTGAAAATTTCCTTTGGTGACATTAACCAAATAATTAGCATGTATTGCTGAAAACCCACCTTCTAGACCTAAAACTGGTCTAGAAGTTGTGAGATGATATTTAAATTTAAGAGCTTCTGGTATCAAAATGTTTTCATCATTCTTTCCAAAGATGTCATAATTCCTCATCAACCTGAATGTGCAGTTTAGAAAGTCCCAAATTTAATAAGTTTCAAAAAGAATCTGATTCACATTTTTGAAAATTTGATACCTCAGTGATAGATAACCTGTAACAACATTTTGGTAAACAATGGCATTTTGTTTGCTTTCTATAGTAAGCAAATAAATAAGGTTATATGGTTAATAAGTATGTTTACATGTTTCTTGAACATAGAATCAATCTTATTTATTTAATTAAAATAGTCTCATGGTGTCAACATTTTAGTTTTCTTTCTTTTTTTTTTTTTTTTACTGTATTTTCGTAGAATATAAAGTCCGAGTTTATATTCAGTTATGTATTTCTCGTTTGAACAAATTTGTCTTTCTTGTTTGCACTAACATCGAGTCATTGTAGAAATATGTCCTCCCACCCCCAATTTGCTATCGTTACACACAATTCTCCTTTAGCGTGTTCTGCCTGGAGGAATAACTGTTCTCTGTCTTCATGACAGAATCTATCAAAGGGGCTGTGCTTCATAGCGTTGCCAGTGACAGTGTTTCAAGAAAAATTGCTGATTGAAAATAATGTGCAAACCCACCAATGGGCATTGCTCAGGTGAACCTTTCTTTTTAATAGCTGAGGGTCGTTTTGTCTCAGAATAACTTGTACACATGTCCACAGAACTGGAGTTTGAGTACGAGTTTCCTCAAATGTCCTTTGAGATGTCTCAAGATGTTTTGAGAATATTTTTCAGGAGATCATGAAAACACAGTAGTAAATATGTACCTGATCATGTCCAAATGCTGAATAACTCATTGAGTAGTCTATGGTGCTTCAGCAGGGCTCTCTAAAAGTTATTTAAAATAATTCTCAGGTAAACTTTGAAAATTGTCACTGGATCTTGACAACACACAATTATATAGCAAAGAGCTCTTGGTTGAATAATATGTCAATGAGTAATTCAAATAGAATTGTTTTTGGCCTTCTATTGCTGGAAGTATTGTACCTCTGAGAAAATATTTAATTTTTAATTTACTTGTAATTTTATATTGATATACAAATTTATATGCATTTGTATATTTCACATTTTGTGCTGGAATGCTTAGAAATTTTTAATGTTATACTACTTGAATATTCTGATTAGTCATAAAACACTTTTAATAGTTTTGACTTTATCTGAAAAATAAAGTTTTTTCCTAACCTAGAATATTTGGTACATAAACTATTTGATATTTTTTCATTTTATGGTTGATATTTTCCTATGACCTTAGGTGAGTTTTTACAATAAGCACTGGCATATTTGAGATAATAAGTTGAAACTACATGTATACTGATTCTTGGTATTTTGTGGAAGTGTTCTGCTTAGTTAGGTTTTGCTATGCATATTTCTGAGTACGCATATTGTGTGCACATTTGTATTAGAGATATCATAAAAGGAGTGAAATAATATAGCACATTTGAGACTTTTGAGTTCATTGAGTGTTTAATCCTACAAAACTAAGATAGAATTCTTTATAATTTGTAAAACAAAAATACAGAAATATACTATGTCAAGTGAAAAAATTCTTATATTAGTCTTTCACAAATGTGATATAAAAAACCATATTTCTTAAGAGATTAAACCATATGGAGTCTGTTTACACAGACACATGATTTCAGAGTGCAAACACAGGTGATGATGCTTGCATGTTTAGGGTAACAGTACTTTGAGAAAGTAACTTTCAAAAGCATTTTAGGTTCCATGTTCCTCAAAGAGAAAGTAGTATCCTGATTTGACGCAACAATCACACGTAATTAAACACTCCATATAGGGATAAACTTAAGAAATTATGGATTTACATATCTTAATATCTAACTTCAATAACATTATAGAATGTTACAGCTGGAAAGGAATGTAAAGACTATCTAATTAGGTGCTGATGGTGAAGAACTTGCCTGCCAATACAGGAGATGTAAAAGACCTGGATTCGATACCTGGGTCAGGAAGATCCCCTGGAGGAGGGCATGCAACCCACTCCAGTATTCTTGCTTGGAGAATTCAATGGACAGAGGAGCCTGACAGGCTACAGTCCATAGAGTGGCACAGTCGGACATGACTGAAGCGACTTAGCACGCATGCACAATCAACATATGTTGAAAGAGAAGCTGAAATAGATGAAGTATCTTCCCTAAGGGTGTTTGGGAGCCCAGGTTGCACTCTTACTGCCGTGACTGCCTGCTATCCATAGCTAAGACTTTCCTTATCATGACTCTAAATTAGTTTTTTAGCCAAGAACCTATAGGTTGCAGGGCTCAAGGGCTAAACCATGACAGCCCCTACAGGCTCATTTTCCTCAGCCAAGTTAAAGGCACCGTGAACAACACATAAACAGGCATGGGCTCATTCAGCAGCAAAACCACACACTTCTGGACCACAGCAGATGCCTATCTGGGCTTTGGAGGAAATCATCATTGAAATTTGCAGTAATAAGTGAGGGCTTTTTGAAAAAGCACTCCACATGGAAATTTGTGTGTATCTTCAGTCAGTGGGGCCACTAAAGGTGTGTGTGTGTGCACTTAGTTATTCAGACATATTCGACTCTTTGTGGCCCCATGGTCTGTAACCCACCAGGTTCCTCTGTCCACGGAATTCTCCAGGCAAGAATACTGGAGTGGGTAGCCATTCCTTTTTCCAGAGGATCTTCCTGACCTATGGGGCAAACCCTGGTCTCCTGCATTGCAGATGAATTCTTCACCATCTAAGATACCAGGGAAGTCCAAGGCCACTAAATACTGCCTTGCTAATGCCCTTTCCATCTCACTTCCCTCAACTCCCACCTCTCATGTGGCTTCTCTTTCCATCAGTGAGAGAAAAGAAGCCATTCTTTAGTTTCTGGTTTCAGTAGATCCATTGCCTATCCTTGCATTGAAGGAGCATTTATTGTTTCACATATTTGTTCCGTGCCACTAAGTAAACTCCACAAAACAAGGTGTCTTGCCATTTTCCTAACCTGAACAAAAGATGACAAACAGGAGGCATTCAATAGATACTTGCTGAGTTAAATAGCAATTTACAGAAAATCAAAATAAATACAGTTGCTAGTCAATCAAATCTTGAGAAACCTATATGCAGGTCAGGAAGCAACAGTTAGAACTGGACATTCATGTTGATGTATGGCAAAACCAATACAATATTGTAAAGTAATTAGCCTCCAATTAAAATAAATAAATTTAAATTTTATAAAAAAGAACTGGACATGGAACAACAGACTGGTTCCAAATAGGAAAAGGAGTTTGTCAAGGCTGTATATTGTCACCCTGCTTATTTAACTTATATGCACAGTACATCATGAGAAACGCTGGACTGGAAGAAGCACAAGCTGGAATCAAGATTGCCAGGAGAAATATCAATAACCTCAGATATGCAGATGACACCACCCTTATGGCAGAAAGTGAAGAGGAACTAAAAAGCCTCTTGATGAAAGTGAAAGTGGAGAGTGAAAAAGTTGGCTTAAAGCTCAACGTTCAGAAAATGAAGATCATGGCATCTGGTCCCATAACTTCATGGGAAATAGATAGGGAAACAGTGTCAGACTTTATTTTTTTGGGGTTCAAAATCATGGCACATGGTGATTGCAGCCATGAAATTAAAAGACGCTTACTCCTTAGAAGAAAAGTTATGACCAACCTAGATAGCATATTGAAAAGCAGAGATATTACTTTGCCAACAAAGGTCCATTTAGTCAAGGCTATGGTTTTTCCAGTGGTCATGTATGGATGTGAGAGTTGGACTGTGAAGAAAGCTGAGCGCTAAAGAATTGATGCTTTTGAACTGTGATGTTGGAGAAGACTCTTGAGAGTCCCTTGGACTGCAAGAAGATCCAATCAGTCCATTCTGAAGGAGATCAGTTCTGGGATTTCTTTGGAAGGAATGATGCTAAAGCTGAAACTCCAGTACTTTGGCCACCTCATACAAAGAGTTGGCTCATTGGAAAAGACTCTGATGCTGGGAGGGATTGGGGGCAGGAGGAGAAGGAGACGACAGAGGATGAGATGGCTGGATGGCATCACCGACTTTGATGGACATGAGTTTGACTGAACTCCGGGAGATGGTGATGGACAGGGAGGCCTGGCGTGCTGTGATTCATGGGGTCCCAAAGAGTCAGACACGATTGAGAGACTGAACTGAACTGAACTGAACTGAATCAATCAAATCTTAGATTTCAGATTCTGAATCTTGAACAAAATTCATACAGACAGAATTATCTATGGAGTGATATTTCATCCTGATACAAGGAAGCTCAAAATTCAAGATGACCAGGGGTAACACAGAACCAAAGGATAAAAATGAAGCTGACTTCATTCAAAAAGCACCCACACATTTCCCTGAACCATTGATGATTAATGACTTCATGAATTCCTTACTGACAAAGGCATCACAGTTCCCTAATAAAATACAATCAGCTTACCTATAATTTGAATAAAGCACCTATTTAGTAAACACTTCTGTATCACAATTTCAATAATTCTTAACCAATATCAATTGCATTATGAAGTCTGTATAAAAACATCTTTACTTTTTGAAGTCTCTAGTTGGGCCAAGAAGACATTGCTAAATAAGATTTTGTTACAAAGGTTTGAGAAGAACAGGTTACCTTTTGCATGGTAAACAAAAAGGATTTGGAAGAATATATTAGATCTGTAATAAATATACATTGCATCAATAATTAAATATTTTTGATGGAATCCTTAATTTTTACTTTGAATCAAATGGAAGAACATTAAGGAAAGATTCTTTACCAATCTGACCTCAGTTATGATGAATAACATATGGAAAAAAGCAGTGGTCAATGCAACCAGATAGAATTTATACCATTTTATTTTAATCTATAAGACATCAGAAATAATGAAAATCTTCTCTCATAGGATTGAAGAAAGAACTCAGAATGTGTGGTCCTTGCTTATGAGATTTGGGGATTTAGGCTTAGTTTGTGGGTTGCAATCAATTACTTTCCATAGCTATAAACTTATAAATACTGCTAGTGACCTTTCTTTATCAGTCAATGCACAAACACTGAGGAAATTTTTGATAGGACAATAGGACAGAGTACTTGACAGATCCAGTTCATTGACAGTACAGGTAATACTGAAATAATTACCTGGCTTAAGCAGATTTGCAGATGCTGTTAATATGCTGCACTCAATATGCTGGCAAATTTGGAAAACTCAGCAGTGGCCATAGGACTGGAAAAAGTCAGTTTTCATTCCAATCCCAAAGAAGAACAATGACAAAGAATATTCAAACTACCGCACAATTGCACTCATCTCACACACTAGCAAAGCAATGCTCAAAATTCTCCAAGCCAGGCTTCAAAAATATGTAAACTGTGAATTTACAGATGTTCAAACTGGATCTAGAAAAGTCAGAGGAACCAAATTGCCAACACCCGTTGGATCATAGGAAAAGCAAGAGAATTCCAGAAAAGCATCTACTTCTGCTTTATTGATTATGCCATTGTGTAGATCACCACAAACTGTGGAAAATTCTTCAAGAGATGGGAATACCAGACCACCTTACCTACATCCTGAGAAATCTCTATGTAGGTCAAAAAAGCAGCAGTTAGAACTGGACATGGAACAACAGACTCATTCCAAGTCAGGAAAAGAGTAAGTCAAAGCTGTATATTGTCACCCTGCTTATTTAATCTATATGCAGAGTACATCATGTGAAATGCCAGGCTGGATGAAGCACAAGCTGGAATCAAGATTGTCAGGAGAAATATCAATAACCTCAGATAAGCAGATGACACCACGCTTATGGCAGAAAGTGAAGACGAACTGAAGAGCCTCGGTGAAAGTGAAAGGGGAGAGTGAAAAAGTTGGCTTAAAACTTCAAAAAAGTGAAAAAAAAAAAAAGTAAGATCATGGCATCTGGTCCCATCACTTCATGGCAAATAGATGGGGAAAGAGTGGAAACAGCGAGAGACATTATTTTCTTGGGCTTCAAAATCTCTGCAGATGGTGACTGCAGTCATTAAGTTAAAAGGTGCTTGCTCCTTGGAAGAAAAGCTATGACCAACCTAGACAGCATATTAAAAAGCAGAGACATTACTTTGCCAAAAAAGGTCCATCTAGTCAAAGCTATGGTTTTTCCAGTAGTCATGTATGGATGTGAGAACTAGACTATAAAGAAAGCTGAGCACCAAAGACTTGATGCCTTTGAACTGTTGTGTTGGAGAAGACTTGAGAATCCCTCGGACTACAAGGATATCCAGTCTATCCTAAATGAAATCAGTCCTGAATATTCTTTGGAAGGACTGATGCTGAAGCTGAAACTCCAATACTTTGACCACCTGATGCGAAGAACTGACTCGTTGGAAAAGACCCTGATGCTGGGAAAGATTGAAGGCAGGAGGAGAAGGTGATGACAGAGGATGAGATGGCTGGATGGCATCAATGGTTGAATGACATCACTGACTCGACGGACATGAGTTTGAGTAAGCTCCGGGAGTTGGTGATGGACAGGGAAGGCTGGCAAGGTGTAGTCTATGGGATCGCGAAGTCGGACATGGCTGAGCGACTGAATTGATAGATTCTGATTTGAAGACTTTGACATGCCACATTTCTAACTTTCCAACTCGTATATTTTCTTAAGCTAGAAGTTTTGTTAGAACGGGTGTTAACACAACAGGGTCTTTGTATCTTGACAGTTTGTTAAATTAAAGATTGCTAAAAATGAAACTTTAAAAATTTCGTAAACCTTTTCCTAAGTCTGATGTAATTTGATGTAGGATTGCATTTTAGAACAGATCATTCTTGCATCATAAAATTCCTATTGCTTGTCTTCTGATCTTTTTGGTGTGTTGCCTGTCTGCTAACCTGATTGAAAATGCACTATGATTTAGATTTTCTAAGGCTTGATGCCTCACTGCATCTTGAGCAATTCATGTCCACATCCCTCTAAGTTTGCTTTATCTTTTAAATCCATTCTTCTATTTGGAGTAACATTGCTGCAGTTTTCTGTAAGAATGAGATTTATGCTGGACCAAAGGGAAGTGCACCAGTACCTCAGTGCACACTAAAAATAGCACCCCAGTGACTGACTACTAAGATTAATTCCCATCTCTATCAACAAGGAGAAATTGCCAAAGCTTCACTTTTTGGCCAGGCATCACTTGATGGTCCCAAATGCTACATTTCATCTGCATTTTCTCTAACTTACCTATCCATGAATAGATGTACTTCAAAAGGGAAATATAAATAAAGCTCAGAAATTTAGTGCACAGACATTTAAACTCTACAGTTGCATTTATTAACCTATTTATCTAAACTGCTTAGGGTCTTCTTCTTTTTTTAAAGTCCCTTCCTGTATTTAATATTTATATTCATATTTTTCCTTTTTACAAAAAGAATAAAAAGTTGTCTAGAATAGAGATATTACAAAAAAAATAGAGACATAAATGGGGAATGGAGAAGCCAGTGTCAGATCCAATTTTAAGTTTTTAATATGTATTACCCTATTGAATCATCACAAGCATCCTTTCAAGTAGGTACTGTTTTTATCTCCACTTCATAGATGTGAAAACTGAGATTAAGTGACCTTCCCAAGATCATGCAGCTGTTAGATGGCAGAGTCAGGATTTAAACATAGCTAAGATAGATCCTAATATCTGTGTTTATAACCACTGTACCCTCTTAAGTATTGCCCTTTTGAAGGACACTCAAATAGTGAATTTAACTATTACATTGAAATTCAGGCTACCTGGTAACCAAGATAACATGAGAAAACATAACAAAAACAGTGTTTATGACTCATTAAGAGTAAACATGATCTTTCTTCAAAAAATAGGTGATTTGTTTTTGCTATCAATTCTGTTAGGTATTACTTATGTAAATCTTTATCTATGGCGAAAAGTAATATTCAAAAATTCTGACTTATCCTGATGAAATTCTTCATACGGATTTTTTATTTTTTGAAAACAAGCATAATATAAAATATTATTTAGTAAAGCAATGGTTAGCTAATGAGTATAGTCTGCTAATCATTAAACTTGAATTAAAATTGACCTCGAAAACCTGAAAGGATTGGATGAATAATACTCTATTATCTCCTGAAATATAATTTCCTGGGCAAAGCTGATACAATTTAATTTTACATTTTTTGAGGAGGGATCACTTTTGTTAAGTAGATGCTCTTTAAACCTTATAACCTGCAGGACATTCTGTTCATAGGCTTTTATGGATCTAGAATCACTCATTGGCATTCTTACTTAGGGATTTCCCTTGTGTCTCAGGCAGTAAAGAATCTGCCTGCAATGCAGGAGACCTGGGTTCGATCCCTGAGTTGGAAAGATCCCCTGGAGCTGGGAATGACAACCTACTCCAGTATTCTTGCCTGGAGAATTCCATGGACAGGGAAGTCTGGGGCTCATGGGGTTGCAGAGTTGGACATGAGTGACTGACCAATACACACACACCCACACACACATTCTTACTCAGATGACCATCCACTCCACATGGCACACATGTAACTGCAAGAAACTATGCAGCTTTACACATATTCTTGAACTTGATAAAGATAGTCAGAATCATCTTGGTCCTGCTCTAGAGAACAAAATAGGGCTGATTATGACTTGATATGCTTACTTTGAGTTAGTTCCATGGACAAACTGTGACCACAGCAAAACCCCATATTGCTTTTTGAGAATGTTTGTGTTAATAATAATCCCTTGGTTACAAACATCAGAGGTTACTCTAGTTGTGGAATATTATGCTTAAAAATGAGAATTGTGATACCCTAAGGTTTTTCTCACAGTGAGCCCTGAGTAGATTTGCCCTGACTTAACTTGATTTTCTTCACCTCAACCCACCCTTCCTTTTATGTTTCTCTGCAAACCTGATTCACCTCCTCTCTGTGCCTCATTCTCTTTGTGTTTCTTCTCAGTTTTCATCCAGGATGAACATCTTGATTCTTTTCTACGTTTCATTTCCAAATTCTCTGAGGGAGACCTGTTGGGATAATTTAATCACTGATGTCCCTGTAGGACTGAGTATTTATTGAGGGCTATCTTTTTAGTCACATTTCATATTGCATTTTGGAATTGGTTTCGGAGGGATCCTGTTAACAAACTGCTACAAAATTGGAGGCTTAAAGCAACAGAAATTTATTGTCTCACAGTTCTGAAAACCAAGAGTTCAAAATCAAGGGCCATTGATTGTCAAGTCCCTTCAAAGATTCTAGAAAAGAATCCTACCTTTTCTTTTCCACTTTCTGATGACTACAGGTAGTCATTGACTTCTGGCTGCAACATTTCAGTCTTTACCTCTGTATTCACCTGCCTTTATCTTCTGGATCTACGTCTTCTCTCTTGTCTCTTATTAGGACTCTTGTTATAGAACTTAAGCTCCACTTGGTTAATCCTGGATCAATTACGTCTGTAAAGATCCTATTCCAAAATAAGGTCATATTCAGAGGTTCCAGAGGTTATGATGTGGACATGTCTTTTGGGAGGTGGACATTTTTGATCCCACTACAGCACTGTATGCCTTTGGGCCAGGTGCTGTCCATTCACTTGTTGGATAGGACAGGTGCTAACACATGGCCAAATCAGGACTAATCCTTAGGTAGAAACTTTGGTCAAAGACCAGAAGTTCTGACCTTGGCAGGTCTAATATTTGTCTTAACACATTAACATGGCTAATGGTGTCTTGAAGTGGGCCTGCCAAAATCAATTAGTTGCAAGTTTTATGAATAAATTTGTCCTTAAGTGGCATAAGATTATTTATGTTGATCATTTGGATTTGGAAAACAATCTGCTACAAAGAAAAACCTCTAGTTTTACCAAGACTAACATTTCAGTATTCAGTTAGACAAATTGATGCCCTGTTCAGATAGACAAATTAGAAAATCAAAGAGTTTTTTTTTTTTAATGAAACTTTTTTTTTTTCAGACAACAAAGTCATGTAATTGACCTTAAGGAAAGGATATGCTCCTACCTGTCATGACCAGAGACCAAGGTCTTCCTTTATTAAAATGTTGTTTCACTTTGTTTAGTCATAATTTAAAGTAGACTGGGAACTGAGAGTAAAAAAATATGCTTTTATGCCACTTAAGTCTGAATTGTAGTTTGTCTGTTCTTTCCTTCCTGATTATTTCAGAGGAATACAGTCCACTAGAAAAGGCATCAATACCCTAGAATGTTGAACTCATACAACTGGGCCCAGAGCCAGTTTCTACCTACTGACACGAAAGCTATGAATTGACTAAAGAGTGCTGAAAATATCTAAACTTCAAGTGAAGATGAAGCTGACTCCAATCTTTGTACCCTAACACCAAATTAATTCTCAGAGATGGAATTTTGGGTAATGTAAAAAAGAATTGCTTTGCCAGGTAAAGGGGCACAGGGGGCTAATGCCCTTAAAACTGTGTGTCCTAAACTGGAGAGAGTCATAAGGAGTTTTATAGCAATGGTTCAAAGCAAGCGTATCAGCTCATGGACATTCTCTTAATTGGTTGATGGTGACGCAAGTGGGAGTCAGCATCATCAACCTTCTAGTTCCGACCAGTCTGGGGTCAATGAGTTTGTGGGCAGCATATTGTTAATTTCTCTTCTCTGGTAGGAGAAGTTTCAGTATCCCCAAAACAGCTCAGACATATTGTTATGTGTATCCCTTGGGGAATAAGCACCTACCCTAAGGCTGCTCTAATTTTTCTTTTTACTGTTCCTCTCTTGTCTCTACATCCTCTCCCTTCTCTAAGTAGTAACTGTTTGAATCTGCTCCACGGAAACTCAGGGAAGGTCATAAAGATTGAATGAAGCCTGTTTTCTGTAATCAGGAAATGGGCACAGAAAGGCCTTTGTGCCCAGGAACAGGACCACAGGGTCCTTCTCAGTATCATGGAGACATCTCCAAGCTCAGTACAATATTGCAGGATACAGCTCTTTTTGGATTCTTCATGTCCATAGAAAATTAATCTGTCGATCTAAGAAAGAGATGGAAAAATTTTAATTGAGCCAAATTTGGGGATTATAACCTGGGAAGAGCGTCTCAGAAAGCTCAGAGAATTATTCCACACATTAGAAGTAAAAGCACAGTTACGTAAGTTTTCTGAAATGGAGGGTTTATATGAAATTATCTATTATTGACAGTTGACACAATCCATATCTAAGTACCCTGTGAATCATTACAGGATCAAGAAAGAATGTCATCATTTAAGGAGTTGTCTTGGTGCTGGGAGGATGTTGCTGTTTATGGTTGAGCAGATATTTCTGTCCACAGGGAGGGTTTGGTCAATGCATAATGCATATGTGCAATGCACAGTGTGGGGAGAGGAGGCCAAAAGGCAGAGCCAACTTTTTGTTTAAATTTTCTTGTCTTGCTGTAAAACATGAATTTTGTTTCAGGATGATAAATGTTTTTCTAAATTTGTCAGGATATTTTGCTTAGCTGTTTTTTTCTTTTTTAACTTAATTTATTTATTTTAATTAGAGGCTAATTATTTTACAACATTTAGTGGTTTTTGCCATACATTGACATGAATCAGCCATGGGTGTATATGTGTCCCCCATCCTTCCCCTCCTCCTATCTCCCTCCCCATCCCATCCCTCAGTGTCATCCCAGTGCACCAGCCCTGAGCGCCCTGTATCATGCATTGAACCTGGACTCGCAATATATTTCACATATGGTAATACACATGTTTCAATGCTACTCTCTCAAATCATCCCACCCTTGTCTTCTCCCACGGAGTCCAAAAGTCTGTTCTTTGCATCTGTATCTCTTTTGTCATCTCGTATATAGGGTCATTGTTACCATCTTTCTAAATTCCATATATATACGTTAATATACTGTATTGATGTTTTTCTTTCTGATTTACTTCACTCTGTATAATAGGCTCCAGTTTCATCTACCTCATTAGAACTGATTCAAATGCATTCTTTTTAATAGCTGAGTAATACTCCATTGTGTATAAGTACCACAGTTTTCTTATCCATTCATCTGCTGATAGGCATCTAGGTTGCTTCCATGTCCTGGCTATTATAAACAGTGCTGCGATGAACATTGGGGTACATGTGTCTCTTTCCCTTCTGGTTTCCTCGGTGTGTATGCCCAGCAGTGGGATTGCTGGGTCATATGGCAGTTCTATTTCCAGTTTTTTAAGGAATCTCCACACTGTTCTCCATAGTGGCTGTACTAGTTTGCATTCCCACCAACAGTGTAAGAGGGTTCCCTTTTCTCCACACCCTCTCCAACATTTATTTTTGGTAGACTTTTGGATGGCAGCCATTCTGACTGACGTGAGATGGTACCTTGTGGTGGTTTTGATTTGCATTTCTCTGATAATGAGTGATGTTGAGCATCTTTTCATGTGTTTGTTAGCCATCTGTATGTCTTTTTTGTAGAAATGTTTGTTTAGTTCTTAGGCCCATTTTTTGATTGGGTGGTTTATTTTTCTGGAATTGAGCTGCATGAGCTGTTTGCATGTTTTTGAGATTAATTCTTTGTCAGTTGCTTCATTTGCTATTATTTTCTCCCATTCTGAAGGCTGTCTTTTTACCTTACTTATAGTTTTCCTTCATTGTGCAAAAGCTTTTAACTTGTTTACTTTAATAAGATGTTTGTTCAGTCTTTATTGAATGAAGGCTTTCATTCATCTAAACATGGAACAAAAGAATTAATCTCATAATTTGTACTTTTGAGAAAAAGTCTTTTAAAAGTGAGCTGGAGGGAAAAATATTAAACTTTTGGATATTTCTTATGGAACTCTTTTTCTGTTTCAGTTTTATGAATCTTTGAGCTTACCATTTCAGTCATAGGTGCTGCAGGAATGGGGACCCCTTACAGGGCCCAAAACTGGGCTCTTGTCTAATACTCAGAAATGAATTGTCCAAGGAGACACATGTGCTGACAAAGCAAGAGATTTTATTGGGAAATGGTGCCTGGGTAGAGAGCGGTAGGGTAGGGGAACCCGGGAGAACTGCTCTGTCATGTGGCTTGCAGTTTTGGGTTTTATGGTAATGGGATTAGTTTCTGGGTTGTCTTTAGCCAATCTTTCTGACTCAGAGTCCTTCCTAGTGGTGCACGCCCTGTTCAGCCAACATGGATGCAGGTGAGAAGGATTCTGGGAGCTGGTTGGACATGTGGTGTCTCCTTTTGACGTTTCCCAAACTTCTGGTTGGTGGTGGCTTATTAGTCCCATGTTTCTTACCAGGATCTCCTGTTGTAAAACAACTCATGCAGATGGTTACTATGGTGCATGACCAGAATGGGCGGCTTCAGTTGGAGTGCTTCCCCTTACATAAGTACACAGAATAGTAGAACAGCTAAGCTGAAGGCCAAAAAGCAGGGTTGAGAGATAATCCAAGGACAGTTAATTTCATTCAAGTCATATTTCAATTTGCCCTCAGAATTTTTTCATTGAACTTTAATTTAGGTAACAATGACACAAAAGGTTAAATTTCAGACTGTTAGAAGCATGGTAGGTCTGGCCACAATTAAGGCTGTGACCTTGCCTGTCAAGGATGCTGGGAGAGGAAGTTACTGAGTTTGTGAAAAAGTGACTCTAGAGTGAGTCCTTAACAGGGGTAGTCGCTTGTCTATTTCAGCCACCACAAGGCAATGATGAACTTGTTTTTTGCAGACACTTGTGCATGAGGAAAGGGGCTTCTCTCGTGGCTCAGCAATAAAGAGTCTGCTTGCCAATGCAGGAGATGTGGATTCAGTCTCTAGGTTGGGGAGACCCCTGGAGAAGGGAAAGGCAACACATTTCAGTATTCTTGCCTAGGAAATCCCGTGGACAGAGGAGCCTGGAGGACTGTAGTTCATGGGATCACAAAAGAGTTGGGCACAACTTAGTGACTACAACAAAAATTACATGAGGAAAGTCAGTCCTGTGGGTCTACACAGCATCAGAAAGTTCTAGAAAAGGGAATTTATTGCTGCAACTCCATTGTGCATTCAGTGTGAAAGCAGAACTGTTGGTTAACATGGAAAAAGTCATGTTTGAACTGCCCAGGGGGAAGTGAATGAAAAATAGTCAGGGTGTCCTGGCCCAGCCAATGAAATTGCAGGCCATGGTTAGACGTCTAGTGTTAGGAGGGTACCACACAAGAGTCCACTGGGATTTTAAGCATATGGTATGTAGAAATGACATTGTGTGGACTTCATTAACACAATGAAGATTCAGATTTACTGAACTTGAAGTTTCTCTCGGTGCCTAGAAATAAAAATGATCAGATCTACAGTAGAAGAATTAATTTAAGATTTAATCACAGTCTTGCTTGTTTGAGCTAGGTGGTCTGACTAAGAGAATCATATCTGAGATGTGTGTTCCAGGATAACCAAACTGTGGCAGGACAAGGGAAAGCAAGAGAATGGTCATGTCCCAGGAAGAGGGGAAGTTCCTGGGATGGGACCCCAAGACAGGGTCCTCGGCTTCTCACAGAGAATTCAAGAGACATTTATAGTAAAGTGAAAGCAACCTTATTTAGAGAAATACACATTCTTTATGTAGAATTCAGTCCATCTTGGAAGACAAACCAGCCATGGGGTGTGGGGTGGTTAGTCTTTATGACTTGGATAATTTCATATGTTAACAAGTGGGAAAAATATTCTATTTGGGAGAAGGAGTAGGAATTCTAGGAACTGGGCCACTGCCCATTTTTTGGCCATTTATGGTGCCCTGGAACTGTTGTGGTGCCTGTCATGGCAATGTAGGTGTGTCATTTGGCATGCTCAATGTAATGTTACATTATAATGAACATGTAATGAGGCTCAAGTCCTCCTGGAAGTCAAATCTTCTACCACCTTGGCCCTAGTTTGTTCCAACTAATTATTGTTATATCCTCAACAGCTGTATCATTCTTTTAATGACTGTGCCTTGTCCTCTTCCTGTCTCAAAACTATTGCATGGTGTCCTTCTCAAGTGCTCGGAAGTTGATTGAGCTGAAAGGGATGTTTACTACAAATATTAAGTTGTTAATAAAAGAATAGATTAAAAACTTTGAAATACACCCAAGGATTTTAATGATTATAACATCAGAAAGGAAATGAGAAGATAGTGAAGACCCAAGTGAAGGGAACCTGAAGCCTTGATTGTCTCCTCCTAGAGAGGGGGCTCCTGCTGCATCAGTTTCATCAGTTCTGCTTGTTGCATACTTGGTTTACCTTATGCAATCAGATTACATTAATTTATTCATTAAAGAAATTATTACTGCATCATTTTTTATTACTATCTTTTTGGAGTTGTTGTTTAGTCCTTAAGTCATGAAAAACTCTCCTGAGACCATGCAGCTTGCCAGGCTCCTATGTCCATGCGATTTCCCAGGCAAGAATACTGGAGTGGATTGCCATTTCCTTCTCCAGAGGATCTTCCAGACCCAGGGATCCAACCCAAGTCTCCTGGATTGCCAGGTGGGTTCTTTACCACTGAGCCACCAGGGGTGCTCTTTTGTACAACAATTTTGTAGTTATAGTCCTGGTGTATTATGAGGAAAATAAAAGTGATGAGAAAGCTAGTCCTTATCCCCTTAATTGCTATTAACTTGGACCAGCGTGGAATAAACCTTGTTTGATCCTTTCTGTGTGCCCAGATCCCTATTAGAAGCTAGTTCAGTTCAGTTCAATCACTCTGTCATGTCTGACTCTTTGTGACCTCATGGACTGCAGCACGCCAAGCTTCCCTGTCCATTACCAACTCCTGGAGCTTGCTCAAACTCATGTCCATTGAGTCAGTGATGCCATCCAACAATCTCATCCTCTGTCGTCCCCTTCTCCTCTCACCTTCAATCTTTCCCAGCATCGGGGTCTTTTCTAGGGAGTCAGTTCTTCACATCAGGTGGGCAAATTATTGGAGTTTCAGCTTCAACATCAGTCCTTCCAATGAATTTCCTTTAGGACTGATTTCCTTTAGGATTGACAGATTTGAACTCCTTGAAATACAAGGGATCCTCAAGAGTCTTCTCCAACACCACAGTTGAAAACCATCAGTTCTTTGGCCCTCAGCTTTCTTTATAGTCCATTAGAAGCTAGATTGTGTACTAACATGATTAAATCATATCCAGTGTCAAAGTCATCAGAGATTAGTAAGGAAGGGGGAAAAAGCACATGGAAAAATGACACAAGCCATTATCAGTCACAAAAGTAGTTTTGAAAGTTTATAATTAAGTTGGAACAGATAAATTATTTTAAGACCATTTTCTGGTCTCTATGGCTATGCAACATTTCAGCCACATAGAAAATATTGGAAAACTGAAATGCAACTTTCAAGACTGTATCAAGGAATTGGTTCACTTACAGAGTGCATGCTTATTCAGTCATGTCTGACTCTGCAACCCCATAGACCATAGCCTGCCAGGCTTCTCTGTCCATGGGATTTCTTAGGCAAGAATACAGCAACAGATTGCCATTTTCTTCTCCAGGAGATCCTCCCAACTCAGGGACTGAACCCATGTCTCTTATATCTGCCTGCATTGTCAGGCAGGTTCTTTACCACTGGCACCACCTGAGAAGCCCTAGAGCAACACAGAAATAATGATGCAGATTTTTTTGGAGGCAAGGAAGTAACAAATTTGTCTACAAAGTAGAATTAAGCAAAAGAGGAATTCCAAAGTAAACATACTGTTCATGACTGCAGCCATGAAATTAAAAGACGTTTACTCCTTGGAAGGAAAGTTCTGACCAACCTAGATAGCATATTCAAAAGCAGAAACATTACTTTGCCAACAAAGGTCTGTCTAGTCAAGGCTTTAGTTTTTCCAGTGTCAGGTATGGATGTGAGAGTTGGACTGTGAAGAAAGCTGAGCACTGAAGAATTGAAGCTTTTGAACTGTGGTGTTGGAGAAGACTCTTGAGAGTCCCTTGGACTGCAAGAAGATCCAACCAGTCCATTCTAAAGGAAATCAGCCCTGGGATTTCTTTGGAAGGAATGATGCTAAAGCTGAAACTCCAGTACTTTGGCCACCTCATGCGAAGAGTTGACTCATTAGAAAAGACTCTGATTCTGGGAGGGATTGGGGGCAGGAGAAAGAGGGGACGACAGAGGATGAAATGGCTCGATGGCATCACCTACTCGATGGATGTGAGTCTGAGTGAACTCCGGGAAATGGTGATGGACAGGGAGGCCTGGAGTGCTGCAGCTCATGGAGTTGAAGAGTTGGACATGATTGAAGGACTAAACTGACTGAACTGAAAGTAAACATATAAGCAGCTATTAACACAGAGATTTTCTGTATTGACATACTACTTCACACTTCCTCCCTAGATTTTCTTTTTTTTTAAAATTCTAAATTTTTAGGAACATTTCTTGTATGGTCTATTGTGAATTTGATATAAATATAAAATACACCAACTCCAATATTAAAAATGTCACTGGTTTTACATATCAATGCATATATTATCCCCAGAACTTGTACCTCTGGGGTTATCACTGTAAAACCTGAGAAGAGACTATAAACACCTCCCACTAGAATGAAACAAGAAAGTATGTCTACTGTTTGAAATGCTTTGCTTTTTTTTTTCATGTCCATCAGTTCAGGTCAGTTCAGTCACTCAGTCGTGTCCGACTATTTGGAACCCCATGAATCGCAGCACACCAGGCCTCGCTGTCCATCACCAACTCCTGGAGTTCACTCAAACTCATGTCCATCGAGTCAGTGATGCCATCCAGCCATCTCATCCTCTGTCGTCCCCTTCTCCTCCTGCCCCCAATCCCTCGCAGCATCAGAGTCTTTTCCAATGAGTCAGGTCTTCATATGAGGTGGCCAAAGTACTGGAGTTTCAGCTTTAGCATCATTCCCTCCAAAGAAATCCCAGGGCTGATCTCCTTCAGAATGGACTGGTTGGATCTCCTTGCAGTCCAAGGGACTCTCAAGAGTCTTCTCCACCACCACAGTTCAAAAGCATCAATTCTTCAGCACTCAGCCTTCTTCACAGTCCAACTCTAACATCCATACATGACCACAGGAAAAACCGTAGCCTTGACTAGACGAAACTTTGTTGGCAAAGTAATGTCTCTGCTTTTCAATATGCTATCTAGGTTGGTCATAACTTTCCTTCCAAGGAGTAAGCGCCTTTTAATTTCATGGCTGCAGTCACCAACTGCAGTGATTTTGGAGCCCCCAAAAATAAAGTCTGACACTGTTTCCACTGTTTCCCCATCTATTTCCCATGAAGTGATGGGACTGGATGCCATGATCTTAGTTTTCTGAATGTTGAGCTTTAAGCCAACTTTTTCACTCTCCACCTTCACTTTCATCAAGAGGCTTTTTAGTTCCTCTTCACTTTCTGCCATAAGGGTGGTGTCATCTGCCTATCTGAGGTTATTGATATTTCTCCCGGCAATCTTGATTCCAGCTTGTGTTTCTTCCAGTCCAGCGTTTCTCATGATGTACTGTGCATATAAGTTAAATAAGCAGGGCGACAATATACAGCCTTGGAGTACTTCTTTTCCTATTTGGAACCAGTCTGTTGTTCCATGTCCAGTTCTAGCTGTTGCTTCCTGACCTGCATACAGGTTTCTCAAGAGGCAGGTCAGGTGGTCTGGTATTCCCATCTCTTTCAGAATTTTCCACAGTTTATTGTGATCCACACAGTCAAAGGCCTTGACATAGTCAATAAAGCAGAAATAGATGTTTTTCTGGAACTCTCTTGCTTTTTCCATGATCCAGCAGATGCTGGCAATTTGATCTCTGGTTCCTCTGCCTTTTCTAAAACCAGCTTGAACATCAAGAAGTTCACGGTTCATGTATTGCTGAAGCCTGGCATGGAGAATTTTGAGCATTACTTTACTAGCGTGTGAGATGAGTGCAATTGTGTGGTAGTTTGAGCATTCTTTGGCATTGTCTTTCTTTGGGATTGGAATGAAAACTGACCTTTTCCAGTCCTGTGGCCACTGCTGAGGTTTCCCAACTTGCTGGCATATTTAGTTCAGCACTTTCACAGCATCATCTTTCAGCTTTTGAAGTAGCTCCACTGTAATTCCATCACCTCCACTAGCTTTGTTCGTAGTGATGCTTTCTAAGGCCCATTTGACTTCACATTCCAGGATGTTTGGCTCTAGGTCAGTGATCACACCATCGTGATTATCTGGGTTGTGAAGATCTTTTTTGTACAGTTCTTCTGTGTATTCTTGCCACCTCTTCTTAATATCTTCTGCTTCTGTTAAGTCCATCCCATTTCTGCCCTTTTTCAAGCCCATCTTTGCATGAAATGTTCCTTTGGTATCTCTAATTCTCATGTCCATGATTTCTGTTAATTTTTGGCTCACAACACACTCAGCCATGTCCCTTGAGAGTGCTCAGCCTTGGTTACTCTCTTTCTTAGAGAATCACTACCCAAAGGGTTCCTGCCAAGCTAAGATGTTTTGGGGATGGGCTAGTGCTTGCGCATGTTCACACACAGTCCCCCCTACTTTGGTCAGTAAAAATTGTTATTATTGGCAAAATTCAGACTTTGGTTTGTATTTTGTATGAACCTTTATCTTCATCTTATTTCCATCACAGGTGAGGTAATTCAGTGCAGAGGAAAGTCACTTATATATTTTCAGATCTTCTCATGCTTATATGTAATCACATATACATTCAGCTATTTTTACATTTTCACATACATTTTACTGCTTTACTAAACATATGCACTATTTTATTCACACATACTATTTATTATTGAACTCTACCCACGTTCTGTGAAGTAGAATCTTATTTTTGTAAAATACATATACAAGTAAGTTTTGACATTTCAAAGAGCCAGGCTAGCAAAGGAGCAGAACTGAAAAGCCACATGCCTGCCTTCTTCTCCTTTTTATAGCTTTAATATTCATTTTGTAGCTAATTAGAGAACTACAGTTGCCTTGCTTTCCAGAAATATATATTTACTTAAACTGAGATAGTTTTGTTTCAATGGATTTTTTTTTCTTCAGTGAGTTGCAATTCTAGTATTCAGTGTGTGAAAGGGAAATAAGAAATCTAGATGAAGTTCTGAATGTTTACAGCTTTCTTTACTGTAAGAAATAAAGATTATTCTTTAACAATGGGTAGTTATAACCATTCATGGGCTTCCCTTGTAGTTCAGTTGGTAAAGAATCTGCCTGCAGTGCAGGAGACCCGGGTTCAACCCCTCGATTGGGAAGATCCCCTGGAGAAGGATATGGCAACCCACTCCAGTATCCTTGCCTGGAAAATCTCATGGACAGAGGAGCCTGGTGGTGGTGCAGTCCCTGGGGTTGCAAAGAGTCGGGCATGAGCGACTAACACTTTACTACTATTACCACTTATACCCATTTATATAACCATTTATATAGCGATTATTATTATTTGTATAACCAAATATACCCATTTGAATGCAGAGTTCCAAAGAGTAGCAAAGAGAGATAAGAAAGCTTTCCTCAGTGATCAGTGCAAAGAAATAGAGGAAAACAATAGAATGGGAAAGACTAGAGATCTCTTCAAGAAAATTAGAGATACCAAGGGAACATTTCATGCAAAGATGGGCTCAATAAAGGATAGAAATGGTATGAACCTAACAGAAGCAGAAGATATTAAGAAGAGGTAGCAACAATACACAGAAGAACTGTACAAAAAAGATCTTCATGACCCAGAAAAATCATGATGGTATGATTACTCACCTAGAGCCAGACATCCTGGAATGTGAAGTCAAGTGGCCTTAGGAAGCATCATTGTGAACAAAGCTAGTGGAGGTGATGGAATTCCACTTGAGCTATTTCAAATCCTAAAAGATGATGCTGTGAAAGAGCTCTATTCAATATGCCAGCTGCAAAGCTCAGCAGTGGTCACAGGACTGGAAAAGGTCAGTTTTCATTCCAATCCCAAATAAAGGCAATGCTAAAGAATGCTCAACCTACTGCACAATTGCAGTCATCTCACACACTAGTAAAGTAATGCTCAAAATTCTCCAAGTCAGGCTTCAATAGTACATGAACAATGAACTTCTAGATGTTTGAGCTGGAGTTAGCAAAGGCAGAGGAACCAGAGATCAAATTGCCAACATCCGTTGGATCAATGAAAAAAGCAAGAGAGTTCCAGAAAAGCATCTACTTCCGCTTTATTGAATATGCCAAAGCCTTTAACAGTGTGGATTCCAAAAACTCTGGAAAATTCTGAAAGAGATGGGAATACCAGACCACCTGACCTGCCTCTTGAGAAACCTGTATGCAGGTCAGGAAGCAACAGTCAGACTGGACATGGAATAACAGACCAGTTCCAAACTGAGAAAGAAGTACGTCAAGGCTGTATATTGTCACCCTGCTTATTTAACTTATATGCAGAGTACATCCTGAGAAATGTTGGACTGCATGAAGCACAAGCTGGAATCAAGGTTGCTGGGAGAAATATCAATTAGCTCAGATATGCAGATGAAACCACCCTATGGCAGAAAGTGAAGAACTAAAGAACCTCTTGATGAAACTGAAAGACGAGAGTAAAAATTTGGCTTAAAGCTCAACATTCAGAAAACTAAGATCATGGCATCTGGTTCCATCACTTCATGGCAAATAAATGGGGAAACAGTGTAAACAGTGTCAGACTTCATTTTCGGGGGCTCCAAAATCACTGCAGATGGTGACTGCAGTCATGAAATTAAATGACACTTGCTCCTTGGAAGAAAAGCAATGACCAACCTAGACAGCATATTCAAAAGCAGAGACATTACTTTGCCAACAAAGGTCCATCTCAAAGCTATGGTTTTTCCATGTAGTCATGTATGGATGTGAGAGTTGGACTACAAAGAAAGCTCAGTGCCAAAGAATTGATGCCTTTGAACTGAGGTGTTGGAGAAGACTCTTGAGAGTCCCTTGGAGTGCAAGGAGATCCAATCTGTCAATCATAAAGGAAACCAGTCCTGAATATTCATTGGAAGGACTGATGCTGAAGCTGAAACTGTGATACTTTGGCCACCTGATGCGAAGAACTGACTCATTGGAAAAGACCCTGATGCTGGGAAAGATTGAGGGCAGGAGGAGAAGGGGATGACAGAGGATGAGATGGTTGGATGGCATCACTGACTCAGTGGACATGAATTTGACTAAAATCTGGGAGTTGGTGATGGACAGGGAGGCCTGGCAAGCAGTAGTCCATGGGGTTGCAAAGATTCAGACAGGGCTGAGTGACTGAATTGAACTGAACTAGAACACTGGTGTGGTTTGCCATGCTCTGCTTCAGGGGATCTTCACAACCCAGGGGTCAAACCCAGGTCTCCCACATTGCACGTAAACTTTTTACTGTCTGAGGCACCAGAAGACATCTGAGAATCTGAATTTTGAGAAGCAGCTAGACAGTTCTCAATATAGCTACAATTTTGGTGGAGAAGACAGTCTTGGAAAATTCAGCGTGCCCAGCCTGCGTGTCACTTGTGGATCATTTTTTCATTGTTTTTGTCATTCTTCACATTCTTCCATCTTTCCCTTGTTGCTTTCATTCTAGAGAAGTCTTAAATTAGGTGGGAAAAATGACTCTCCCATCAGATTGTATTCACACATCAGAAAAAAAACAAAAGTTGTTTCTGGATCTGATTTTTGGCTGTGACTTGAGAAAAATAACTTCATCAACTTGTGAGTTTCTTGTCTTCTACCTCCCAGTCTCCTGTTTATCTGCTTATGCTCAAACATCCTGACTGACTGCTCAGTGCCTTGTGTACTGTTGTTTTTAGTGGTTATCTGAAATCTGTACTTCAAACCATTTTCAATTTGTTTCTCCTTTTTACTTGTTCTTGTCCAAATATAGAGAGAAAAGTGATCAAAAATCTTTCACGATAGATTTTTATTTCCTTCAACAATTCATCATCTGAGCACATGATTTACAGGCACCGAAACTGCATCAGTAAATCTGGATTTCCCATGGATCTCAGAATCTCAGCTGAAGGATACTTCCACAGGTGGTACCTTTACTGGTACCACCTGTGGAAGGAATAATTGGGCTAAATTATTGCCTTCACTCTTTCACCATCACTTCTCTTTTCTCTCTTTCTACCTCAGTTCCATTGGTAATGAGAAGACCTCAAGCAAATCAAGTCCTTTACTCTTAAGGAAATGCTGAAGGCTCATTCTACAGGCCTGAGAATATATATGTGTGAGCGACTGTGTTAGTTGCTCAGTCGTGTCCTACTCTTTGTGACCCCATCAACTGTAGCCCACCAGGCTCCTCTGTCCATGGAATTCTCTAGGCAAGAACACTGGAGTGAATAGCCATTCTCTTCTCCAGGGGATCTTCCCAACCCAAAGATTGAACCTGGGCCTCCTGAGTTGCAGGCAGACTCTACCATCTGAGCCACCAGGAAAACATATATATATATATGTGTGTGTGTGTGTGTGTGTGTGTAATTTACACATATATATTATTTTTCATTTTCTTTTCCACTATAGGTTGTTAAAAGATATTAAATATAGTTTCCTGTGCTATCCAGTTGGTCTTTGTTGTTTATCTATTTATATATAGTACTTTGTATCCATGAATCCCAAACTCGTGGTTTATCCCTCCCCCACCCTTGTCCTGTTTGGTAACCAAGAGTTTGTTTTATATCTCTGTGAGCTTATTTCTGTTTTGTAAATAAGTTCATTTGTATCTTTTTTTTTTTTAACATTCCACATATAAATGATATCACATGGTATTTGCCTTTCTCTATCTGGCTTACTTCACTTAGTATGATGATCTCTAGGTCCTTCCATGTTGCTGCAAATGGCATTATTTTACTTATGGTATGGAAATCCAGAGAGGGCCTAGATTATAAGAAGTCTCAGATTCATTCAATCTAAGTCAGTGAATCCATTCAAGGTACATTAAGAGCAGAGTCACATCAACATAGAAGGTTATGAAGCTACCTCTATCAAATAGAAAGTAAAAAGTTTTAAAAATTGCTCTTTAGGTAGAGGTTATCAATGCTGTTATGGCACTAAAGAGTATTAGGTGCAAGTTTGCAAAGCTCTGAAGAGCTTTAATCGGATAAGCAACACTTTATTGAGCCAAATCAGTAGCTATTTTAATGAAAATCTGGGTAAATAAATCTCAGTGGATGCCACCACAGATGTTGTGTCATGTATTCTATACATAGAGCAGTTGAACTTGGCAGGGTGGTGAAGGAGGAAAACCTAAAGGGTGAAGGGAAAGGTTAGAAAAGGTGAGATTTTATTTCTTTAATCTGTATTTCAGAATGATTTACACCCCCCTTCATCTGAATCCTTTAATGAAGCTGGGGAATAAGCTTTCCCAGCTTTCTGATACTAAGTGGGATTTTCTACCATGTATAAGTAAGAGTCAAATGACACTGCCTCGTGTTTTGTAGGTAATGAAAAAATAAAGTGAGAAAAGAAAAGAACGAAGAGAAAAAAGAAGAGTGAAAGGAAGAGAGGAAGAAATGGAGGGAGGAGAGATGGAGAGAGCAGATTTTTTATACGATATGTAAAAAGATTGATAAGCTGGGCGAGTCCTAAGTTTTAGTCACGGCGTCTGCTATTTACAAAGACTGTGCTCTTAGATCATCCACTTAACACTTGGGATCTCAGGTTTCTCATCTTTAACACTAGAGTGAGATCATTCTTCACTGTACATTTCCATTCCACACATTGTAGAAAAATACGCACCTTGACAACAGCTTGCTAATTACCAGTAGTTCTTCCAGGCACTGGGACACCCAAAAACTTTGATTTTTTTTAAAAAACTGTGCATTTTGTATTGGAGGATAGATGATTAACAATGTCTTGATAGTTTCCGGTGGACAGGAAAAGTACTCAGCCATACATTGGATGGATATTCATGTATATGTATACACATGCATCCATTCTTCCCCAGACTCCCCTCCCATCTAGGTTGCCATATAACATTGGGCAGACTTCCCTGTGCTATGTAGTAGGACCTTATGAGACAACTGAAAATTTACCACATATTAAAACATGCCCTTTGACTGATATTTTAGAAACCACTGGACTCAAGCTGATTTCCAAGGGTTTTTTTTTTTTTTTTTCCAGTTTAAAACTATCACAATAGTCGTAGGCTATTTAGATGTGTGTTCTAAGTTGTTTCAGTCATGTCTAACTCATTACAACTCTATGGACTATAGCCAACCAGGCTCCTCTGTCTATGGGTTTTTCCAGGGAAAAACCCAGGAGTGGATTGCCAAGCCCTTCTCCAGGGAAGCTTCCCTACTCAGGAATCAAACCCTTGTTTCTAATGTCTCCTGCATTGGCAGGCAGGTTCTTTACCACTAGTGCCACCTGGGAAACCCCTGATTATTTGTGTGGGACCACGTAACTTATTGTCCAAATTGGGATATTTTTGACAGTGAAAATCAGAGTTATTAATCATTATACTAGGGGACAAAGGCAAAGTCATTAATTATAATTTACCTGATCATGCTGGTAATTGGTTTTGGTGACTATTTTTTAAAGTAGTTTTATTGTAAAATTAAATATACTTAAACATACCTAAAATTTTATGTACCTAAAACTGTAAAATTAAACCCACCAAAAATGTACATATGGCAGAAAGTAAAGAGGAACTAGAGTCTCTTGATGAAAATAAAAGAGGGGAGTGAAAAAGTTGGCTTAAAACTCAACATTCGACAACAAAGATCATGGCATCTGGTCCCATCACTTCATGGCAAATAGATAGGGAAATAATGGAAACAGTGACAGGCTCTATTTTTGGGGGCTTCAAAATCACTGCAGATGGTGAATGTAGCCGTACAATTAAAAGATGCTTGCTCCTTCAAAGAAAAGCTATGACTAACCTAGACACCATATTAAAAAGCAGAGACAGTAATCTTTACTGCCAATGGCCCATCTAGCCAAAGCTATGGTTTTTCCACTAGTCATTTATGTATGTGAGAGTTGGAAGCTGAGCACTGAAGAATTGATGCTTTTGAACTGTTTTGTTGGAGAAAACTCTTGAGAGTTCCTTGGACTGCAAGGAGATCCAACCAGTCCATTCTAAAGGAAATCAGTCCTGAATATTCATTGGAAGGACTGATGTTGAAGCTTAAACTCCAATACTTTGGCCTTTGGCCACCTGATGCAAACTGACTCATTGGAAAAGACCCTGATGCTGGGAAAATTTGAAGCCAGAAGGAAAAGGGGACAACAGAGGACAAGATGGTTGGATGATATCACTGACTCGATGGACATGAGTTTGAGCAAGGGCTGGGAATTGGTGATGGACTGGGAAGCCTGGTGTGTTGCAGTCCATGGGGTTGCAAAGAGTCAGACATGACTGAGTGACTGAACTGATGACTGATGATGATGAAAGTAGTATAATAGAAGAATGTGAAGTTCAAAAAAGTATAGTGATAACCAGGTTATCACTACTCAGATCAAATATTAAAATATTGGCATCACCCACACAAGCTCCCCTCATGATCATTCTCCAATATCATTCTGGTCTCTCATGTACCCTAAAGTTGCCACTATCCTGGCAATAGTTTACACCATTGCTTTCAATTAATTTATTTATTACAAAGTGTTATACAGTCCTTGAAAAACAACTTATGTTTGAATTGTATAAAGTAAAAGACTAAAGTCTTTCCCAATCCTAAGCTTCATTTCTCTGTGGAAACTACAGTTAACATTTCTTTAGGTATTTTTTCCATGTGTACACAAATACACACAAACTTTTTTTCAAATTTGAGATCATATGGTACATATTGTTTTGCAACTTACTAAATTTATTAGAAATACATTTTTTCATCCCACATATATAAGCAATGGTACTTCCCAGGTGGCTCAGCAGATAAAGAGTCTGCCTGCAATACAGGAGACACAGGCAGACATGAGTTCCATCCCCAGGTTGGGAATATCCCCTGGAAGAGGAAATGCAAACCAATACAGTATTCTTGCCTGGAGAATCCCATGGACAGAGGAGCCTGGTGGGCTACAATCTTTAGGGCTGCAAAGAGCAGGACATGACTGAAGTGACTGAGCATGCACATACACACACATACAAGCAATGATGTCTATATTTATTCATTTTTATTCAAATGTATTTGCTTTGCAATGTTGTGTTAGTTTATGCTGTGCAGCATTGTGAATCAGCTATATGTGTACATATATGCCCCACTCTTGAGCTTCCTGTCCACCTCCCTCCCCAATCCACCCCTTTAGATCATTACAGGGCACCAAGTTGAGCACCCTGTGCTATAGATCAGCTTCCCATTAGCTATCTAGTTTACACATGATAGTGTATATATGTCAATGCTACTATTAATAGTTGCAAAGTCACTGCTTTTTTTCCCCTCTCAGTATGGCAGTGGATGTATGTATTGACAAATGTGAGACTGGAAGACATTGAATGCATGTAGGTTGAAAGTGAAATGAGTTCTGTGTTCTGAGGCTTCTCCCTCTTTGTATGGATCTTAGACTTTTCTTAAATTTCCCATTTTTTCCTGAATTTGAGAGGGATCAAGGTGCAGTGCAAAGACTGAAAGATTTGCAATCAGCCTACATTCTAGCTCTGTCACTGACTCAGTCTGTGATGTTAGGTCTATTGTGTAACATGAATATTATAACACATGTCTGGAGAAAGAGGGTTTGAAGATAATTTTAAAAACATATAATAAATCCATTAGTCTTAAAACTGTCCTAATTTGACCTTTAACACAAATTTTGTGTTTTTCATAAACATCAACGAAGATGATATAGGATGATGTTTATTGAGTTATCCTATGATTTCTTATAAATTGCTTAGGTTTTACATAAATCTTGATAAATGTTGTATAAAATATACTCAAGATATTCACAGCTGTTTATAAGAGGTTAATGAAACTAAATTTTTCTCTTCATGTTGTTCCTTCTAATCAGGGCGAATTCATTTGTAATCTTGCCTGAGGTGGTTAATGTGTTATATTTTTATGGGTATGTTTAGGATGAGCTAATTTTATATTGAGTCATTAATCAAAAACTGTTGGTGTAAGAGAGCGTTGCTAAGTCTAGAGGAGCATTATTATTGTTTCCAGAGGTATTTGTCATGACAGTGATATGAGCCCCAAAGATGGAACATGGGTTTTGGTACTATTGAAATAAGTTCAGAGTAATCAGATTATAGCTGATGTAATTTAGATGTTTGGAAATGAGAGATTTCTGATAGCTCCCAAAATGGAAAACCTCTCTATAGAAGATGACTTTTGTCAAGGGAAAAATTTTCATTGTAGTGATGCTGACAATACTTTTAAATTATAAACTTATTTTTCTGGAAGTTTTGGGTTTAGAGATGGCTTTGGATTTTGAATCTGGCCTGAAATAAGAGTGGGAGTTCGGAAAGACTAATGACTTTCTTTTTATATGTCACTCTTTCATTCTGAATGTACCATTGTCCCATCATTTAACAATAGTTTCTGTCTTCCATTTGTTAGTCGTCTCATGCATGACAGTCAATGTGTTACATGCACTTTATAGTTTCCCACAAGTACAGAAAAGGGAACTAAAGCCTAGAAAAGTAATTTATGCAAAGTTTCGTGGTCATGAGAAACTCAAGCAGTCATTAGACTATAGCTAAACCCTAGCTATGACTCAAGGGTTGACACTTTTAACAAATGTGCTACATAGTCAGTTTTGGGTCTCAGCTACATACAAATGACTCTTCAGTGCTAGCTGGTGAGCTACTTTGCAACTTGTCATCTTAGTGTCCCTATAGAACCAAGCCAGTGTCTAAATGTTTGTTGTATCCAATTTGCCACAGCTCCAGTAGCAACAGAGTGAAGGCTGAAAATTCAGCTACTCAGCTTTTCAAAAAGAAGCAACAACTTTTTGAGTTAGTTCAGAAGTCTTGAAATAATATTCCTTTAGAAGGTACTAGGGTATAATTGGCTCAGTAGTAAAGAATCTGCCTGTTGAGCAGGAGGCACAGTTTCGATCCCTGGGTCAGGAAGATCCCCTGCAAAGGGAAATGGGAACTCACTCCAGTGTTCTCACCTGGAGAATTCCATGGACAGAGGAGCCTGGCAGGTTATAGTCCATGGGGTCACAAAAGAGCCCAGACACGACTTAGCAACTAAACAACCAACCACAACCAAGGGTATAATTACTCTTGTGGTTCTCTCTTTCGTTTCTGCTTCAGAAAAAAGTGATAGACTGTGGTCCTAATACTATTCGAGTGGGAATATTTACTTAGGGGAAGGTGAATGGTATTAAATTTTATTGGTACTGGAATTCTTTTGCAAATGGAATGCAGTTCATTGGTTAACTTTGCACAGAATCCATCAGACTTACTTAAAGCTTGACATCTTTAAAAGTGGTTTGGGTGTTTATCTATTTATTTCCTTTTGTGAGACATCTTAAAAGCATCTGCAGTGATAGTCACAAATAGATTCAAGAACCAAACTTTTTAAATAAATGGCTATCTGACTAGATGTACTCTGTGTAAATTTGAGATTCTAACTTCTTACTTTGAAAATAAGAAGGATTTTGCTTTACACTTATGTGTTAGTCACTCAGTTGTGTCCTACTCTTTGTGACCCCATGGACAGTAGCCAACCAGGGATCCTCTGTCCATGGAATTCTCTAAGCAAGAATAGGTAGCAGATGGCACTCTTTTGTATTGTATATCATCCACACAGTTCCTGTGGAATTAGTTTTTTTCCTCAAAGTTCTCAGAGAGCTTTCTTTTATGTCAGTTCATGGAAATAAAATATTTCTGGTTCACTTTTTCCCAACATTCAACATAGAAAGAATATTGTAATAATTGCTTAATATCATTGAAAGTCACTTCCTCCCATTTTCAAAACGCATGTCTTTGTGCACCCTTTCCCATCATTCACAGAAGTTCATAGAAGCTGCTTCAAACATTCTTCCTTCTTATGCTTCAGCTCCTTCCCTTCCTGTCTTGTTCTTGGGGATCTGAGCATCTCTAATATCACTGAGAAAGTGCTCATCCCTGGAAGCAAAGCCCTCAGCCTCCTGGCACCAAACTTGAGACTTTTTTTTTGTTTTGAATGAGATTGGAGAAGAAAAATCAAGGAAAATGCCAAGGACAGTGGTAATGTCATATACTGATAGCATGTTCAAAAGCAGAGACATTACTTTGCCAACAAAGGTTCGTCTAGTCAAGGCTATGGTTTTTCATGTGGTCATGTATGGATGTGAGAGTTGGACTGTGAAGAAGGCTGAGCACCAAAGAATTGATGCTTTTGAACTGTGGTGTTGGAGAAGACTCTTGAGAGTCCCTTGGACTGCAAGGAGATCCAACCAGTCCATTCTGAAGGAGATCAGCCCTGGGATTTCTTTGGAAAGAATGATGCTAAAGCTGAAACTCCAGTACTTTGGCCACCTCATGCGAAGAGTTAACTCATTGGAAAAGACTCTGATGCTGGGAGGGATTGGGGGCAGGAGGAGAAGGGGACAACAGAGGATGAGATGGCTGGATGGCATCACTGACTCGATGGGCATGAGTCTGAGTGAACTCCAGGAGTTGGTGATGGACAGGGAGGCCTGGCGTGCTGCTATTCATGGGGTCGCAAAGAGTTGGACACGACTGAACGACTGATCTGATCTGAGATGTTAAAACACTAAAAGTAAAAATGTCCAAGGCAGGGAGGAGAAGCTCAAGATTGTATCCACAATACAGTCAGGTTTTATCTTGGCTGCATCAGATGAATTCCCTCCCCAGTGCACTGGATTCCTCTACCCATCACCTGCCACATTTCAAGTTAAAAAAAAAATTAACCCTTCTCCTGGATATTGAACCTCTCTATCAGTGACACCTTCCTTCATTTAATCATTAATACAAGTTTAAGTCTTTTTCATCTAAGACATAAAACAAAGTAACCATCAGCAACACAAAAATCAAATTGAGTTAGTAAATCTATCCTTAGACCTGGTTGGTCTCTGTAGCTTCTCTCTGGATCATTATTCTTGAATTGCCAGGGACTGGTCCTGCTTTCCCACAAAGACTCCCCTTATACTTCTCTCAACAGCTCTCTGACTAGCAAATTTAGTTTCACATGCTGCTTAGGAGTCACATAAGATAAATAAAATGAGGTGGTTGTAGTAAATTTAAGGATCCTCTTTCTCTATTTGTTGTCTGTTCCCTTAGAAATCTTTGCTCTTCTACTTTTTATATGTAAATCAGTTAATGGAGTTTCCCCTTAATGGAATATTCTAGAATGCCGGGAGCCGGCGAGAGACATTCCACTCGTGACAAAGGTCATGAGGAAGGGGGCTCGGCATACGCAAAGGCGGGATCGAGCCTCGGGAGTGCCCCCGGATATTCTCGAGCATCTACCCCCCAAAAACCAGAGTCTGCCTACTTTATTGCTTTGTGCTCTCACCTCTGACTTTACTGGGGCTGTCCCCCACCACCATCTCACTCTCTCTGTCAAAGAGTTAACTTACAGCTCCAATTAATAAAGTTCCTGGGCAATTAGGAGTGTTTAAATCCAAACCCCTCAGATGGCTCTCTAACTCGCCTGACAAGTTTACCCGGACACCTACAGCTATGCATACGATTGTTTACAGTCTCCCAGCCTCCAGAGGCACGGGAAGCTTAAGATATTCAAATAGCTTAGAGCCTCTCAGAGAATTAGAAACTGTCAGAATAAAACTAGTAAAAGATTTCATTGATGAGCCAATGTTTGTTGCCAAGTTTTCACATCCCCTGAATTGTATCCTTGAATGTGCATTAATTAATATAGTTGGTATGTAGAAAAAATAAGTAGTGGCCTGGTGTTAGTAACTTTAGACCCTTAAGGTAGTAAATTCTTTCCTTTGTAAACCCATTACACATCCACCCTATAGGAACGTAATCTTATCTTCGGAGGATGGCGCCAAACCTTAAAATAATTACTCTTAGAGAAAATAAGTCTTTGTTGATAAGTCCTTGTCAAGAGTCATAAAATGTTAATAGGCCTCTGGCCAGAAGATGATGTAAATCACCTAAACCATTTGTATACGATAAATCTGCAGGAAAGAAACCCTGGTTTTTGATAAGCATCAAAGACTGCTGATTTTGCATCCCCTATTGTCCTCTATGTGTAACTTAGGGTATAAAAGCCCCTGTTGAAAATAAAGCTATGGGCCTTGCTCACCAACGCTTGGTCTCCCCATGTCATTCTTCCCTTTAACTTCTAGCTGAGTGTCCATCTGGAGCGTGGATGTCCTCTGCGACCATTTATTTGCCTGGGCTTCTAAGACCCACTCGAGAAGGTGTCTAAGGTGGGGCACCTTCCGCTATTCGAGAGGGCGCCTGCGGCCTCCGTGGTCAGAGCTAACCTGGTGTCACGGGTTATATTGATTTTCCGCGTAAACCAAGCCACTCAGCTTCTTTTCTCCACTGAATTTTCCTACTGAGCTATCCTCATTCTATTCCTCTTTATTATATCTAATTAACATTTGAATAGGCCGCCTAGCCGTCTCTCCTTCGAATACCCTGGATCAGCCGGGGCTGGACCCTGCCAGGTGGCGCCCGAGACAGGATTTTCGAAGGTAAGCTCCCCAAAGCAATTAGGGTCATCAGCCCTTTTGCTCCCCCGTTCTCGGAACAACTGGGTCATCAGCTCTCTTGTTCCCCCACGGAGCAGTTTGGGTCATCAGCTCTACTGCTCCCCCCTCGGAACAGTTTGGGTCACCAGCCTTCTGTTCCCCCCCCCGGGACAATCTGGGTCATCAGCCCTAATGTCCTTCCAGTGTTCGGGACGGCTAGGACCCCACTCAAGGGTGCCGCGGACCCCCCTGTAGGACAGACAGGGCGAGAGGAGTGGGAAGTGTTGAAAGTGTTAAAGTGTTAGACTTAGAGAGAGAAAACAGTTTCTGAAGTTAAAAGGCCAAAGAAAAGCCTGATCTTTTGATAGCTAAAAGCAAAATCTTTTACTATACTTAATTTTCTGACATGGGTAACACTGAATCAAATGAAAGACAGCTCTTTATAGGAGTAATCTTACAGTTATTAAATAAAAGAGGAATCAAAGTTAAAAAATCTGCCATTCAATCATTTTTTTCATTTGTACAAGAGCACTGTCCCTGGTTCCCAGACGAAGGCTCTGTTAACTTAGATGTCTGGGAAAAAGTAGGAAAACAGCTAAAAACTTACCATGCCGAACATGGCTCAGAAAATGTCCCTAATGACGCTTTTTCCTTATGGAACATCATTAGAGATGTCTTAGACCCTGCCCCCGATTCAGAAAAAGTACATCTTAAAGGGGATAGTGAAGAAAATGCTGTGGCTAAACCTGCCCCTGAATCTAAAAAAGTAACCTTTAAAGAGGAAAATGAGGTCGAAACTGTAGTTAAACCTCAGGAAAATGAGAAAAATGAAGACCCACCTGACTATCGGCAACTAAGAAAAATGTTAGCAGCCATGACTACTCAGGAACAACTTAAAGTTAGGGATGAGAAACAAGATCAGCCTTCCCCAAAAGAAAAAGAGAATTTAGGCGAGATAATAGCTAAATATCACTCTGATGGAGATCGGCATCTCTTAAACAATGATGCCCCAAAAGGCCTAAGAGAAACTTCCCCTGTCAGGCCATCAGCTCCAAAGAGCTTAAGGGAAACGTCTCCCATCAGGCCATATGCCCCTAGGGATTTCCAAGAGACCTTCCCAGTTAATCCATATGTAACCTCTGGATACCAAACAGTTCAAAGAGCTCCAGAGTACAGAGCAGAGAATGTGGAACCTATGCCATTGCCACCTCCTCCCATACCTCCTCCCATACCACCTCCCATACCACCTCCCATACCAAGCCGTACAGGTCCTATTAAACCTGCATTATTGCTGCCACCTCCCTATCGAAGTGGGAAAATTCCAAAATCGATCCCACAGAGACGGGCCTTTTCTGCCCCTGGTGAGAAATTCGATCCCCAACTTCAGGCTTGTTTCCCTTTAATTTTTGACAATGATGAAAGAGAACAAAAGGCTATCGACTGGGAGCCTGTTTCTTTTCAGTTGGTAAAAGAACTTAAAAATGCATGTATTTCATATGGGCCTAAAGCCCCATATACGATGCAGCTAGTAGAAAATTTAGCAGGCCAATGCTTAACACCTCGAGAATGGAAATCAATTGCTAGGGCCTGCCTGTCCGGAGGACATTTTATACTTTGGAAATCTGAATATGATGATCTCGCTCGTATATATGCTTTTTCTAACCAAAATGGAGACTTTAAACATATCACTGAAGCTATATTACTTGGACAGACCGACTACCCCTCATATGACGAACAGATGAAATTAGATAGGACTGCTATACAACAGGTGGCTGATTGTGCCTTTACTGCCTGGCGCTCATTGCCTGATGGTAAGGCATCAGGTGCCGCTCTATCTGATATTAAACAAAAGTCAGAAGAGCCATTTGAAGACTTTGTCTCACGACTTTCAGAAGCTGTCCAGAGAATAATTTCTGATTCTGAGGCAGCTAAACTATTAACAAAACACTTGGCCTTTGAAAATGCTAATTCTACCTGCCAGGCTATACTGCGTCCTGTTAGAAGAAGTGGATCTTTAATTGATTATATGAAACAGTGTGCAGATGTAGGACCGTCAATGCTACAGGGTGTTGCGATAGCTGCAGCGATAAAAGGAAATACTTATCAGCAGGCAGTCCAATCTTTTTTTACTAACAAAAATAAGCCATCACAAGATGATCCCAATAACCAAGGCAGGAATGCATTCCCTGGAACCTGTTTTTCCTGTGGCCAGAAGGGACACACTTTTCATGACTGCCCTCAAAGAACACCCGGTTCTTATCTGCCTAATCCAGCCCAACAGTCTGTGTCTGCTCTGCAAAACCCTGCTCCCCTGCCCATTAATCCTAGGTCTCTTTGCCCTCGCTGCCAGAGAGGATATCACTGGGCAAGGGACTGTAGGTCAAGATTTCATAGAAACGGAGCCTTTTTAGGCCCCGACCAGCAGTCGGGAAACGGGTTGAGGGGCCAGCCCCAGGCCCCGACAACGATTGGGGCAGCCTCACTGAACCCATTCATTCCCTTCGTCCCGTCGCAGAGCTCATCAGAGCAACCCCAGGCAGCGCAGGACTGGACCTCAGTTCCACCACCTCAACAATATTAACACCAGATAGCCCCACTGTAAAAATCCCTACAGGAGTTAAAGGCCCGTTACCAACAGGCCTGGTAGGAATTATACTAGGCAGAAGTTCCTTAGCTATACAAGGTCTTACAATTATTCCCGGAGTAATTGACTCAGATTACACAGGAGAAATTCAGAGAATGATTTCACCCCTGACTAAAACTTTTCAAATACATCAGGGACAGAGAATAGCCCAACTTTTACTTTTGCCATATTATAATGCAATTGGGCAAACAGCCACCCAAAATAAAAGACAGGACAAAGGATTTGGATCTAGTGACATGGTTTTTTGGGTAACAGAAATTACTAAAAAGCGTCCTATGAAATCTATTCTTGTCAGTGGCAAGTCTATTGAAGGGTTATTAGACACAGGAGCAGATGTTTCCTGTATTTCTGGGAAAGATTGGCCCAATTCCTGGCCCACACATACTACTGCAAATAACATAGTGGGCATCGGGAGAGCTCCTACAGTAGCTCAAAGTGCAAAAATTTTAGACTGGCAATTTGATGATACCCGTGGAACATTCCAACCGTATGTGATTCCTTCCCTGCCCTTCTCACTGTGGGGGAGAGATGTGCTGTCTCAAATGGGCATGTTACTTTTTAGCCCTGATGATAAAGTAACTTTTCAAATGCTACAAATGGGCTATGACCCTTCAAAAGGATTAGGTAAACAACAGACAGGAATAATTGAGCCAATTTGCCCGGCTCCTCAAAAGTTCCGTACTGGATTAGGGTATCCAAATTTTTGATGGAGGCCATTGTTTTTGCTGCCGACCCCATTACATGGAAATCTCAAGACCCGGTGTGGGTAGAACAATGGCCTCTGACTAAAGAAAAACTTCTGGCAGCCAAAGCGTTAATTTTTGAACAACTAGAATTGGGACATATCGAGCCCTCCAATAGCCCCTGGAATACTCCTATTTTTGTTATTAAGAAAAAATCTGGCAAGTGGCGACTTTTACAAGATTTAAGAGCTATTAATGCCACTATGGAAGACATGGGAGCCTTACAACCTGGGCTTCCTTCCCCAGTAGCCATCCCAGAAGGATATAATATTATTGTAATTGATTTACAAGACTGTTTTTTTCACCATCCCCTTAAATGTTGAGGATAAAAAGCGATTTGCCTTTAGTTTACCAGCAGAAAATTTTAAACAGCCTCATTTAAGGTTTCAATGGAAAGTGTTGCCCAAGGGAATGAAAAATAGCCCTACTTTATGTCAAAAATTTGTTAATGCAGCTATAGAAAATATTAGGGCTAAATATGAACAACTGTATATGATTCACTATATGGATGATATTTTAATAGCTCACCCTGATAGAGCTCATTTGCAAACTGTCCTTCAAGATTTGACCCAGGCACTAACAGACAGAGGCTTAAAAATTGCCCCAGAAAAAATTCAAGTCAATCCGCCCATAACTTACTTAGGACGGGTTATCAATTCAGAAACTGTGACTCATGCCCCATTAAAATTGAGAAAAGATCACCTTGTTACTTTAAATGATTATCAAAAACTTTTAGGCGACATTAATTGGATCAGACCTTATTTAAAATTAACCACTGCTGAATTAAAGCCTCTTTTTAACATTTTACGTGGGGATCCTGATCCAACTTCTAAGAGACAATTAACTGTTGAGGCTCAGGAGGCCTTAGAAAAGGTGGAAGCAGCTTTATCTGATAGCTATGTTAAAAGAGTTAATTTACAAACAAATAGGCAATTCCTCTGCCTAGCTACTCCAACAGCACCTACGGGAGTTTTATGGCAAAACGGCCCCCTAGAATGGGTCCATCTCCCCGCCCAGGCTAAAAAAGTAGTGGCCTCTTATCCAGGACTGATAGCTACGTTGATATTGAAAGGGAGAAAACGTAGCATTGAATTGTTTGGTAAAGAACCAGCAGAAATTGTAATTCCATATAATAAAGAACAACTTGATGCTCTTCTAATGTTTGATGAGGATTGGCAGATTGCTATAGGAAATTATTTTGGTCAAATTCTGCATCATTTACCTTCACATGTTTTGCTAAATTTTATGTCTAAACACCCGGTTATTTTCCCTGTTAGATGTAAATACTCTCCCATCTCTGATGCTCAAATGGTTTTTACTGACGGGTCTGCTAATGGCAGAGCTTCTATAGTTACAAAAGATCAGCGTAAAGTTTTACATACGCAGGAAACTTCGGCCCAGAGAGCTGAACTCAGAGCTGTTATAGAGGCTTTTGTTATGTTTGCAGAGGAGAAATTTAACCTTTACTCTGATTCTCAGTATGTGGTCAGGCTGTTTCCACACATTGAGACTGCGGTCCTGCCTGAGAACAAAACTGCAATATTTCACTTGTTAACTAAACTGCAGCAGCAAATTTGGAAACGAAGCCGAGCATATTTTATTGGCCACATTCGGGCTCATTCTGGATTGCCTGGACCTTTAAATGCCTTAAATGACCTGGCAGATTCACTAACTAAGGTCACAGTGGCTTCTGCTTTTGAAGAAGCCCGAGCTTCTCATTCACTCCACCATCAAAATGCTACTGCACTAAGATATCAATTTCAGATTCCTCGAGAATCTGCTCGGGAGATTGTTCGTTCCTGTTCTCATTGTCCCACTACTGTAAATAGTTTACCTATGGGAGTTAACCCTCGCGGTCTTAAACCTAATGCGCTCTGGCAGATGGATGTAACTCACATCTCTTCATTTGCAAAATTGTCTTTTGTTCATGTAACAGTAGATACCTTTTCTCATGTTATTATTGCAACTGCTCGCACAGGGGAAGCAGTTAAAGATGTAATACAACATCTTTTTACTTGTTTCTCATATATGGGTCTGCCAAAAGCCTTGAAAACTGATAATGCTCCTGCTTACACATCTAAGTCTTTTCAAGAATTTTGTCTAAAGTTTCAAATTAAACATAACACAGGCATCCCTTATAATCCACAAGGACAAGCCATTGTGGAAAGAGCACATCAAACGTTAAAAACCCAAATTCAAAAACTAAAAGAAGGGGAGTTTAAATATAGTTCTCCCCATCACCTCTTGCAACATGCTCTTTTTGTAATAAATATTTTAAATACTGATTCAGCTGGAATGACTGCAATGCTTCGCCATTGGTGCCCAGAGCAACTGAATGCAAAACCATTAGTTAAATGGAAGGACCTCCTTTCCGGACAATGGAAACGTCCCGACCCATTGTTAACCAGCGGTCGAGGATATGCTTGTATTTTTCCACAGGACGCAGATTCTCCAATTTGGGTTCCAGATAGATTAATTCGCCATGTCTCAGCCTCTCGGATACCGGGTTTCACGGCCGCCGCGACCCCGAAAGAGGAAAGGGCCTCCTCTGCCTTCGCTCCCCACGCCAGCACGGGAAACACCACTGACATCGGAGCAACTGACATCAGGGATCCCGGATGAGCAGGGAACGGATCCGCCCACCAAACAGATGTCTCAACTTCACATACAGGATATCGCTCCCCCCGATCCTTTGTCTCACAAGAGGGGGTCAGGCCGCCTGACTCAGGCGACCCGGAATGCCTCCATACCTACTTGGGGACAAATAAAAACACTCTGCCATCAGGCACGGGGAATAACCTCTTTGCAGGGCTCTCCAACCTCCCCTGAGAAGATGTTTATTGCTATGCTTGCCTTATTATCTTGCCAGGTAAGCGCCTCCTCCCCTGCTCCTGAAAAGTATTGGGCCTACTTCCCAGATCCTCCAACCTTTCAAGTTGTTACCTGGAACAATGACCCCCTACGGGTCCACACAAACCAGCCTCAGTTACTGGGAGGGTCATATACTTCTTATACCACAGACGAATATCCTATTAATTTCAATTTTACCTTCAGGGGATTAGCAGACGACCTTCCTGTTTGCTTTAACTTTCCCAGTGATATAGAAAGCTTTATTATTCCCCCTAAAGAAGGATGTGTCGGAGCCTCTAAAAAGGCAGTTCTGACTCATTCTCCAGCCTCAGGTATTGAACATAGAGGGCGTCTAGCGCTTTGGGTCTTACAGGCTCATATGCCCGGGGCCCTTGATCCCCACGAATTTATATTCCGTAGACCCCCTCCTGGATATCCAAGTTGTTATAATACTGAGCCTTCAGATGCCGTATGGAACACCATAGATGATCGTACAGGGTATCCAATTTGGAAATCTTGTACTTATCATTTAAGAGCTGATTATAGAATACCGGGAAGAGGGAATTACATGATTCAAGACTGGAGTAACTCAGACCTAGGTAGGAGCCCATTGCCCCTTGATGACTTTCCCAGCAGATTTTATAATTGGAAGAAAGATTTTTCCTGGCCATTAAGCATTACTAGATGGCATAATAATCGATTTGTGTCACCCATATTGTCTTATACTACTAAGAACAGAACTTCTTGGCAGCCAGAAATCTGGAGGGCCCTTGCTGCCACTGCTCCCATTTCCTTATTCCGTCCAAATAGCAATTCTACTTATTCTGTTTTAGCTTGTGTACCCTCACCTTATGTTTTTCTCTTTACTAATGACTCCAAAAGATTAAATGTACACATGAATTATTCAGGTGGACCTAATATAGTAACTTGTGAACAATGTATGCTTTCATCTTGTTTGACCCCCCAATATAATGTTTGTTCTTTTGTTGTGTTGAAACGCCCACCCTATCTCATGATACCTGTGTCTGTGCATTCTTATTGGTATGATAATTACGGTTTGGCTGTATTACAACAACTGCAGGATTTAATGCGAACCCGACGGTTTGTGGGCTTACTTATCTTGGGAATAGCAGCTTTGATAAGTGCAATCACTTCTGTTACTGTGACAGCAATATCATTGACTCAACAAGTACATACTGCTCAATATGTTGATTCTATGTCCAAAAATGTTTCTTTAGCATTGGCAACACAGGAAGCTATAGACAGGAAATTAGAAATGAGGGTAGACGCCCTAGAGGAAGCAGTAATACATATTGGGACTGAATTGCAGGCTTTAAAGGTGAAAATGGCATTGTCCTGTCATGCTGACTATCGGTGGATATGTGTAACACCCCTGAAAGTAAATGAGACAGATTTTGAATGGGAAAAGATTAAAAACCATATTTCAGGTATCTGGAACAGCTCTGACATTGGTCTAGACTTAGGGAAACTTCACAATCAAATAGCAACCATGGAACACTCCCGATTAGATTTTACTGCCGCTGGAACAGCAAATGATTTCTTCCATACTTTCTCTAACTACATTTCAGGAAAAAATATGCTGTCTACCTTCCTTAGCTATGTTACGGTGGCTGTTTTAATTCTGCTTATCATAATCATTCTTCCTTGTATTGTCAGGATTCTTCGGCAGAGCATTCAGAGGCTCGCGACTGAGCTACATCTGGCTGTTTTAAGAAATAAAAAAGGGGGAGATGCCGGGAGCCGGCGAGAGACATTCCACTCGTGACAAAGGTCATGAGGAAGGGGGCTCGGCATACGCAAAGGCGGGATCGAGCCTCGGGAGTGCCCCCAGATATTCTCGAGCATCTACCCCCTAAAAACCAGAGTCTGCCTACTTTATTGCTTTGTGCTCTCACCTCTGACTTTACTGGGGGCTGTCCCCCACCACCATCTCACTCTCTCTGTCAAAGAGTTAACTTACAGCTCCAATTAATAAAGTTCCTGGGCAATTAGGAGTGTTTAAATCCAAACCCCTCAGATGGCTCTCTAACTCGCCTGACAAGTTTACCCGGACACCTACAGCTATGCATACGATTGTTTACAGTCTCCCAGCCTCCAGAGGCACGGGAAGCTTAAGATATTCAAATAGCTTAGAGCCTCTCAGAGAACTAGAAACTGTCAGAATAAAACTAGTAAAAGATTTCATTGATGAGCCAATGTTTGTTGCCAAGTTTTCACATCCCCTGAATTGTATCCTTGAATGTGCATTAATTAATATAGTTGGTATGTAGAAAAAATAAGTAGTGGCCTGGTGTTAGTAACTTTAGACCCTTAAGGTAGTAAATTCTTTCCTTTGTAAACCCATTACACATCCACCCTATAGGAACGTAATCTTATCTTCGGAAGATGGCGCCAAACCTTAAAATAATTACTCTTAGAGAAAATAAGTCTTTGTTGATAAGTCCTTGTCAAGAGTCATAAAATGTTAATAGGCCTCTGGCCAGAAGATGATGTAAATCACCTAAACCATTTGTATACGATAAATCTGCAGGAAAGAAACCCTGGTTTTTGATAAGCATCAAAGACTGCTGATTTTGCATCCCCTATTGTCCTCTATGTGTAACTTAGGGTATAAAAGCCCCTGTTGAAAATAAAGCTATGGGCCTTGCTCACCAACGCTTGGTCTCCCCATGTCATTCTTCCCTTTAACTTCTAGCTGAGTGTCCATCTGGAGCGTGGATGTCCTCTGCGACCATTTATTTGCCTGGGCTTCTAAGACCCACTCGAGAAGGTGTCTAAGGTGGGGCACCTTCCGCTATTCGAGAGGGCGCCTGCGGCCTCCGTGGTCAGAGCTAACCTGGTGTCACGGGTTATATTGATTTTCCGCGTAAACCAAGCCACTCAGCTTCTTTACTCCACTGAATTTTCCTACTGAGCTATCCTCATTCTATTCCTCTTTATTATATCTAATTAACATTTGAATAGGCCGCCTAGCCGTCTCTCCTTCGAATACCCTGGATCAGCCGGGGCTGGACCCCGGCACTAGAAATTCTGCATTTTCAGTTGTTACAACATTTGAACTTTTGGGCTACTAGGTTTATTAAGAGGGATGAGTCAGAGATGTGAGATACCTTTAAAAACCAGAGTAGATACTGTATAGCACAGGGAAATCTACTTAATGCATGGTGGTAACCTGAATGAGAATGAAGTCCAAAAGGCAAGATATGTGTTTACGTATGGTTGACTCATTTTGCTGTACAGCTGAAACTAACACAGCATTGTAATGCAACTATATTCCAGTAAACTTAATTTAAAAAGAAAGAAATAAAAATAGATACTAGCACAAGGTAAAGAACTTTCCTGAGCTTCACATAGCTTTTAAATGTCCTGCATAATATACCCGTTGAGTGTTGGAAGTATTAGTCAGTCATACTCAACTCTTTGTGACCCCATGGCCTGTAGATTGCCAGGCTCCTCTGCCCATGGGGTTTTCCAGGCAAGAATGCTAGAGTGAGTAGCCATTCCCTTCTCCAGAGGATCTTCTCAACCCAGAGATTCAACCCGGGTCTCCTGCATTGCAGGCAGATTCTTTACTATCTGAGTCACCAGGGAAGCCCAAAACTAATTATAAATACTTGAATTCAACTGTTTTCATTGTAAGCAAAAATCATTTTTTCCCCTTTAGTTTTTTTTTTTTTTTTTTTTTTTTTTTTGCATAGTTTTCATATACCCTGGCCTTTCTAGGAATAAAACTACTGTGGAACTTGGGAAAGAGTATGTATTGCAGAATGCAGAGTTTATCCAAGAGTTCCTCACCGTTTTGGAAAACAGTGTCCTCAAAGTCAGCTTCACTTGTAAGGTTTAAATCACTTACAGACCCAAACTGGCTAAAGTGTGGATTAGTAGTTGCTGTGATTACCTTATCCTGTTGTTGTTGCTCAGTTGATAAGATATGTTTGACTTTTTGTGACCCCATTGACTAGCACATCAGACTCCTCTGTCCTCCACTAATCTCCAAGAGTTTGCTCAGATTCATGTCCATTGAGTGGGTGATACTATCTAACCATCTCTTCCTCTAAGGTCTCCTTCTCTTGCCTTCAGTCTTTCCCAGAATCAGGGTCTTTTCCAAAGAGTCGGCTATTCGCATCAGGTGGCCAAAATATTGGAGCCTCGGCTTCAGCATCAGTTCTTCCAATGAATATTCAGGGTTTATTTTCTTTAGGATTGACTGGTTTGATCTCCACAGTGTCCAAGGGACTCTCAAGAGTCTTCTCCAGCACCAAAATTTGAAATCCTTATCCTACCTGGAGGGTAAACATATGAGCCCTTCGTTATAACTCTTACACTATAAATCACTTTCTTTTTATTTCTTCTTTAGAATGTAATTATAATACTACATAATTTTTTTCAACTTATGTGAACAGGTGGATTTTATTATCCACGTGTTTCATTTGTAGATGATAAGTGAGCAGAACAAAATATTAGTTTAAAATGTTTGTGTTAGATCTTATAGAATAAAAAAAAGATCTTGGGAAATTTTGCATTTGTTAGGCTTTTGATGAGGGTCAATTCTCTTTTCTCATGGTTGTTCAAGCCTCGAAACTGTCCAGTTACCATTTATTCATCAAAGGCTTCTGCATATCCATTCTCTAGTTTCAATGCTCTTTGCTGGGGTTTGGACCTTTTATGCAGCTGCCGAGTGGCCATAGGTATTCACTTTTTTTTTTTCAAGTCTTTAAAGGTCAACTAATAATCATGCTACATGGATTTGTTTGCCACAAATAGGCTCCCATTGCTCTGTTTGTAACTTTGTGGGCAACTGTCATGAATGCAGATGCCGCTATCCAATTAAGTGATACTTTTCTCATCCTCAGCAGACCATCATCGCCTCTCACTTGGACGATTGTCATCTGACCTGTTACCCAATCTCCTGTCTCACTCCTCTCGTTTTCCATCCCCTGCTTTGCTAAGATTGGGCTGCCTAGGTGGCACAGTGGTAAATAATCTACTTGCCAATGCACAAGAAGCAACAGATGTGGGTTTGATCCCTGGGTCAGGAAGATCCCCTGGAGAAGGAAATGACAACCCACTCCAGTATTCCTGCCTGGAAAATCCCATGGATAGAGGAGCCTAGTTGGCTACAATTCGTGGGTTCACAAAGAGTTGGACACGACTGAGCACACACACTCCGTTGTTCATTTGCTCAGTCTGGTCCCACTCTTTGCAACCCCATGACAGCAGTACACCAGACCTCTCTGTCCCTCATCATCTCCCAAAGTTTGGCCAAGTTCATGTCCATTGCATCAGTGATGTCATCCAGCCATCTCATCCTCTGATGCCCTCTTCTCCTTCTGCCCCCAGTATTTCCCAGCATCAGGGACTTTTCCAATGAGTCAGCTGTTCGCATCAGATGACCAAAATACTGGAGTTTCAGCTTCAGCATCAGTCTTTCCAACAAGTATTCAGGATTTATTTCCTTTAAGATTCACTGCTTTGATATCCTTGTTGTCCAAGGGACTCTCAGGAGTCTTCTCCAGTTCAAAGGCATCAACTCTTTGCACTCCGTCTTATTTACAGTCCAGCTCTCACAACCATATGTGATCACTGGGAAGACCATAGCCTTGATTATATGGACCTTTGTCAGCAGAGTACTGTCTCTACTTTTAACACGTGGTCTAAGTTTGTCATAGTTTTCCTGCCGAGAAGTAAATGTCTTCTGGTTTCCTGGCTGCAGTCATAATCCTCAGTGATTTTAGAGCCCAAGAAGAAGAAATCTGTCACTTTTACACCTTTTCCCCTTCTATTTGCCCTGAAGTAATGGAGCTGGATGCCATGATCTTAGCTTTTTTAATATTTAGTTTTAAGTTGGCTCGTTCACTCTCTTGCTTCAACCTCATTAAGAAACTTTTTAGCTCCTCTTTGTTTTCTGCCATTAGAGTGGTATCACCCGCATATCTGAGGTTGTTGATGCTTCTCCTGCCTATCTTGATTCCAGTTTGTAACTTATCCAATCCAGCATTTCTCATGATGTGCTCAGCATAGAGATTAAACAAACAGGGTGACTGCAGACAGGCCTGTTGTACTCCTTTCTCAATCTTGAACCAGTTGTTCTATACAGAGTTCTACTTATTGCTTCTTGACCATCATGCAGGTTTCTCAGGAAACAGGTAAGATGATCTGGTATTCCCATAGCTTTCCATAGTTTAGTATGATCCACACAGTCAAAGGCTTTGGCATAGTCAATGAAACAGAGGTAGATGTTTTTCTGGAATTCCCTAGCTTTCCCTATGATCCAGTGAATGTTGGCAATTTGATTTCTGGTTCCTCTTTCTTTTCTAAACCTGGCTTGGACATGTGGAAGTTCTTCTTTCACATAATGCAGAAGCCTAGCATGCAAAATTTTAAGCATGACCTTACTAGCATTGGAGATGAATGCAATTGTCTGATGGATAGCACACTCTTTAGTACTACCCTTCTTGGGAATTGGGATGAAGATTGATCTTTTCCAGTCTTGTATAAAAGGACACACACTCTACTAAGATGAAAATATGATTACATTACCTACCTGCTTATAATCCTTCAGTCTTCCAAATGCCCTGATTTAAGGTCCAAATTACTGTGTATAGTTCATCAGTGCAACCTGGCCTCTCCTTTCCCTCCCTGTCTCATCTCCAATCATTTTGCTTCATGCTCTAATTAGGTTGATTTCTTTCATTTTCTTAATAATATATTTTTCTTTCTTGCTTCTTTATTTGTAGCATATTCCTGTGCTAAATATACTAACTTGACTGTATTCTGGGCTCATTCTTACTCATCCTTTAGGTATCAGCCTAATCTGAAACTTTTTTTTTTTTTTTTTACACTTTTAACTACTTAGAAATTACCTCGGCAACTTATTCTTTTCTATTTTAATGCTTCATTGCATTCATAATTATTTTCCTTTGCCATAGGACTATGTAGCTCTGTAAAGAAATTTTCTATGCATTTTTGAAATACACTTGCATTTTGTACAGTATTCATTTTTATTTATTTACTTATTTTAACCAATCCTTACAGCATATGGGATCTTCATTCCCTGACCAGAGATTGAGCCCATGTCCTCTGCGTTGGAAGTACTGAGTCTTAACCACTGGACTCCCAGGGAAATCCCTGTATGTTTTTTTAAGATCAGTTTTTCTTATAAAGTTAGCATAGTAGGCACTCAATACATGTTTGCACAATAAATGAATAGATAATGAATGATAAGATATTTTTAAATATTTTAAACATTGATACATATGTTATATACAACCAAAGCAAATTTTTAATCAAACAGTAGTTATGTAAAAAATGAAATATTCTGTTTTATCTTTCATTTAAGACATTCTAGTCATGACCAACTAATAGGTTGCAACCTGTAGTTTCAAAAACATTGTTATGACTGCTCTGTTGATGTGAAAATTATTCCTAATTAATAATATTTTTAGCAATTGCATTAATTAGAAGTAGGTCATATTCATTTAACTTCTTTTTCCCAAATATTAAAATCCTAGTGAAGCTCTCTAATATTTAGTAGGCTAAACATGGTTGTTTTTTTTTTTCAGTTTTGCATTATAACAAGAAATATCTTAAAAATACTTGTGCAAAAGGTGTATGAGTGTGTGAGTCATACACAGTTCATAGCCGTGTCATATATATTGGAGCACTGGAATTTGGTTAGTCAGCAAGGTAGACTCACAGTTTTGAAACAGAATTGATAGGTATGTTATTCTCTAATGCTGTGTTATCCTCTTCCCAACATTCTACACAATTCTCCATATTGAAGGCAATCTTTGGAGAGGACCACTGTTAGGAAGTTTCCGCTTATGTCAAGTGTAATCCATCAATTCAGCTCTTTTTCTGGGGGGAGGCATATACGGTGTTAATGTCACCACACTTGACCCTGGGGATGCAATGGTGACTTACGTGGTCATGGTTCTCTACCACCTCAGAGCATTAAGAAGATACTCCCTCCTATCAGCTCATCTTCTCTGTGTTCTCTACCTTCTCCTTCTTCTCCAACTGAGACTTGGTTCTCCCTCCAGCCTTTAAATCAAGGATGCTTATTTTCACATGACCTGTTCTTGATAGGATTAAGCAGTGGCATCAATATTTGTTTTCACCACTACATCTTCCCATTAATTCCTGGTCAAATATTTATCTCAATCTCTCTTGCACTGAAATCTGCCATCTGAATATATTTTCATGCCCCCCTTCTTACTCATTTCATGTCCCCACCATTGAACTTCACTATTTTTCTTTTCTATATTCATTCAAGTCGTTGGCACCTGATTTCTCAAGCTCCCTTCCATGCTCTCTCTGATTCACACCTTCAATACTTCAGTACCCAAAGGTTAACCCATCTGGAGGCTGGCTGTATCTGTGTCTTGATCTGCCACAACCTTAATTTTATCTTCTTTTCATGTCAGCAGCCCAATGCCTTGAACATATATTTCTTGTGCTGTGCTAAGTAGCTACAGTTTTGTCTGATTCTTTGTGACCCCATGGACTGTAGCCTACCAGGCTCCTCTGTCTATAGGATTCTCTAGGGAAGAATACTGGAGTGGATTGCCATGCCCACCTCCAGGGAATCTTCCAGACCCAAGGATCAATTCTAAATCTCTCATGTCTCCTGCATTACCAGGCGGGTTCTTTACCAGGCGGCAGCTGGCAAGTCCATAAATTTTGTAGGCCTCTTTAATTACCTGGATATTAAAATTCAAATCCCACAGAATTTTTTTCTTTGAATTCTTATACTATACCATTGCCCTTTAGTCTCAGCAAGAGTGCAGAGGGACCCTGCCCTTCTCCTCCTCTGTTTACACTTTCCTGGTTGGATTAGGAGTTCAGGAAGCCAAGTGTCATTGCCCATCTGGAACCCCTGCACTTCCTTCCCAGTCTGCTGCATCACAGGATACTAAAAATTTCTCCCCAAATGGCCTTAATCCTGCTTTTAACAGCACAGTTCTCTTCTCTAGAATAATCCTCTGGAGAATGACTCATACTAAGATGTTGCATTTGGAAGGCTCAAGGTCTGGCCAAAAGGCAGCTGTTTGTAGGGAAATTAATAGTGCTTAGGGATGCAAGATTATACATCCACACTCAGGTCATATTATCTTGGTGTGGGATAAAGCCAGATGAGAGGAGAACCTGGCAGATCTGGGGTGGGGGCTGGAGCTTCCTGTGCTGTTCTTTCTGGTGTGGACTCTGGCCCTTCCAGGTTGTAATAAATGCAGGTTGGTCAAAAATGAGGAATAGATATTTTGTATAACACTTTGCCAGTTCAGTTTCGTTCAGCTCAGTCGCTCAGTCGTGTCTGACTCTTTGTGACCACGTGGGCTGTCCATCACCAACTCCTGGAGTTTACTCAAACTTATGTCCATCGAGTCGATGAGGCCATCCAGCCATCTCACCCTCTGTCATCCCCTTCTCCTCCTGCCTTCAATCTTTCCCAGCATCAGGGTCTTTTCAAATGAGTCAGCTCTTCACATCAGGTGGCCAAAGTATTGCAGTTTCAGTTTCAATGTCAGTCCTTCCAATGAATATTCAGGACTGATTTCTTTTAGGATGGACTGGTTGCCAGATTTATATATAACCTTAAAATATTTATGTATGTGGTATGTGAAAGCCATAATTCAAAAAGACACACACATGTCAGTGTTCATTGCAGTACTATATACAGTCACCAGGACATGAAGCAACCTAGATGTCCATCGACAGATGAATGGATAAAGAAGTTGTGGTACATATATACAATGGAATATTACTCAGTCATAAAATGGAATGGATTTTAGTCAGTTAAACTATGGTGGATGAACCTGGAGCCTATTATACAGAGTGAAGTAAGTCAGAAAGAGAAAAACAAATATTGTATATTACCGCATATATATGGAATCTAGAAAAATGGTACCAATGAACCTATTTGCCTGGAAGGAATAGAGATGCAGATGTAGAGAATGGACTTGTGGACTCAGTGGGGAAAGGAGAGTGTGGGATGAATTGAGAGAGTAGCATTGAATCATATACATCACCATGTGTAAAATACATTGCTAGTGGGAAGTTCAAAGAAGGCAATGGCACCCCACTCCAGTACTCCTGCCTGGAAAATCCCATGGATGGAAGAGCCTGGAAGGCTGCAGTCCATGGAGTCTCTGAGGGTTGGACACGACTGAGTGATTTCACTTTCACTTTTCACTTTCATGCATTGGAGAAGGAAATGGCAACCCACTCCAGTACTGTTGCCTGGAAAATCCCACGGATGAGGAAGCCTGGTGGGCTGCCATCTATGGGGTCAGACAGAGTTGGACATGACTGAAGTAACTTAGCAGCAGCAGCAGCAGCAGTGGGAAGTTGCTGTATAACACAGGGAGCTCAACCTGCTGCTCTATGACAACCTAGAGGGGTGAGATGGAGGGGTGGGAGGGAGGCTCAAGGGGAACAGGATAGATGTATACTTATAGCTGATTCACCTTGTTCTACAGCAGAAACCAACACAACATTGTAAAGCAGTTAGCTTTCAATTAATAACAATTTAAAAAGCGGTATCTTAAACAATTAAAAAGAGAAACAGATAGCCACAAAAGAAACAGTGAGGGCAGAGAGACTTTATTAACATAAGAGGCAAATATCAGCTCATAAGCTTTGCTCTTTGCCCTGAAACAACTCTGGAACTATCATGCACCATGTTCTTATCCTCACACTCAAACAGCCTCAGAGCAAACTTTGAAATAAAGCTTACTTACATTTTCTAGATTTCTGCAAAGCATTTGAAGAAATGATTTTTAAAAAAAATTATTTATTTTAATTGGAGGCTAATTACTTTACAATATTGTATTGGTTTTGCCATACATCAACATGAATCTGCCACTCGTGTACACGTGTTCCCAATCCTGAATCCCCCTCCCTCCTCCCTCCCTGTACCATCTCTCTGGGTCAAAAAATGGGTGGAAGACCTAAATAGATATTTCTCCAAAGAAGATATGCCAATGGCAAAAAAACACATGAAAAGATGCTCAACATCACTAATTGTTAGAGAAGTGCAAATCAAAACTATAATGAGGTATCACTTCATACCAATCAGAATGGCCTTCATCAAAAAATCTATAAACAATAAATGCTGGAGAGGGTGTGGAGAAAAAGGGAACTCTCTTACACTGCTGGCGGGAACTTAAATTGTTACAACCACTATGGATAAGAGTATGGCAGTTCCTTAAAAAACTAAAAATATTGCTGCCATATGAAGAAATGATTTTAAAAATGAAGTCTTTCATTTATATGCTTATTTCCTAGGAACCATAATTCCCTTAAGAAACAGGTATCCTGTCCTTAAAACAGGTATTCCAACTCAATCTGACAGGAATAAATGTGACAAAGGAAAGATAATGTATGCATGTTGGGATGGAATGGGGAGGGAGGAGGGAGGAGGGTTCAGGATGGGGAACACATGTATACCTGTGGCGGATTCATTTTGATGTTTGGCAAAACTAATACACTTATGTAAATTTTAAAAATAAAATAAAATTTAAATTAAAAAAAATCATCTAGCTTAAAAAAACAAAACAAAACAAAAACAAAAACAGGAAGAGTCTGCATGAATGACATCAAGTGAGAGCTTTCCTTGTTACAGTACATTTTAGGCATTTATACAATTAAGAATTAAATATCTCAATAGTCAAATTCACATCTGCTGACTCAAAAGCCTTAGTTCTTAGCCATTTAGTTTAGTTCAGTTGCTCAATTGTGTCCTACTCTTTGAGACCCCATTGCAGCATGCCAGGCTTTCCTGTCCATCACCAACTCCTGGAGCTTGCTCAAACCCATGTCCATCGAGTCAGTGATGCCATGCAACCATCTCATCCTCTGTCATCCCCTTCTCCTCCTGCTTCTCATCCTCTGTTGTCCCCTTCTCCTCCTACCTTCAATCTTTCCTAGCATCAGGGTCTTTTCCAATGAGTCTTCCTTTTGGGCTTCTCTTGTGGCTCAGCTGGTAAAGAATCTGTCTTCAATGAAGGGGACCTGGCTTCAATCCCTGGGTTGGGAAGATCGCCTGGAGAGGGGAAAGGCTACCCACTAGTATTCTGGCCTGGAGAATTCCATGAACTGTATAGTCCATGGGGTCGCAAAAAGTTGGACACAACTAAACGACTTTCACTTCTTAGCCATTAGGGTCCTATAACATTTTAGTTAGTATTTTAGGTTTTCAGTGTAGTTCATGTGAAAGATGTGGACATCATTCCTGAGTTCTATTTTTTGAAGATTAAGAACAGTTCCATAGATTTTGCTTCCTTATTCATCTTATCTCTCTACCATAGGTGACAAGATAACAGGATGGGATGCAAGATAACAGCTTGGGATGTCGAGGATTACAGTTTAGTGTAAACCTGTGTCTTAGAATGTGTGTGGTGCTGTGGACTGTAACCTGCCAGGCTCCTCTGTCCATGGGATTCTCTAGGCAAGTGTACTGGAGTGTTTTGCCATGCTCTACTCCAGGGGATCTTCCCAACCCAGGGACTGAACCTGTGTCTCTTATGTCTCCTGCATTGGCAGGCAGTTTCTTTACCACTAGCACCAACTGGGAAGTCTTAGAATGTGGAAAGTGTTAATTATTTTTTCATGCTCCATATTATAAAGTATACTTTCAAGGTACTAACAAAAGGGAAGCATTAAAAAAGGAGGACTGAAATAAATTTTTTCCAGCTGTTTGAAAAGAAAATATGATCATTTTTCAGATTTTGTAAAGGAGAAATTAGCATATTGGTTCATTAAACTGAAATTAATGGGAAAATGACATGAGCAGAGTATAATTTTAATGATCTTGAGAAAAAAATTAGAGAATCATAGCTATAAAGTCTGAAAGGGAAAATAATACAAAATAGAGTTGGAAAGGTGAAAGTTTCAGGACTTTGGCTATCTTTTGCTAACTGGAAAGATATTGACAGAGCTGAAAACTTTGCTGTCGAATCAGAGGAAAAAAGTATAAATTCTGAAACAAAAGAGTGAATTGGTGAATTACGAGAACTATTTTTTAAAAATTCCATATCCAGAGACCTGACTTCTAGACTTTTTACTTGGTAACATGGCAAAGTCAGCATTTCATTTGACATATGACCTTGATCAGGTGCTATGGTCTGAATGTTTATATCTCTCCAAAGTTAATTTGTTGAAATCCTGACCCTTTAGGTGATGAAGTGATTAGGTCATGAGAGTGGAGCTTCTGTGAGTGAGATTAATGCCCTTATAAAATAAACCCTAGAAAACTCCCTTGCTTTTTCTGCCATGAGAGAATATACAGACGATGGCAGTCTATTAGCCAAGAAGCAGGTTCTGGCCACACACCACATATGCCAGTGCCTTGATCTTGGACTTCCCAGTCTCCAGAGCAGTGGGAAACAAATTTGTGTTGCTTATCAGCTTATAGTACTTTGTTGTAGCAGCTTGAACAAACTAAGAGGTCAGAAAATGGGAATAAGGGACAGAAAAGGAAATTATTTTAAAGAGAACACTATCATATGATGGCAGAACAGGTGGTAAGATAATTTAAACACTATGTGGACATTTATTTACAGCAAAGAGGTTTTACAAAATAGTGTAAAAGATCATTTTAAGCAGGCCGAAAGTATAACTGCCTGTCATATCTGAAGCATTCATACTTGAATATACTTGAATATATTCATGTCTTATAAACTTGATTAAATTATTGGAATTTTTGTTCTATAAATTATAAAAGACTGACATTCTTGTTTTAGGAAAATTTTTAAATAGTACTTGAAAATCCCAAAAGGAATAAGAAAATGTATAAATTGCAAAACAAAAGCAAATAAGCTTTGGAATGTCATCAGTATAGAAAAAATGGAACACACATGTGTAGGTCTTCCATGAATGTGCCTGAATGATTTTTGAATAGATGAGAAGAAAAAGACCTTAAGACATTCTTGAAATGAAACCTCAGGAGTGGACAAGAGAGAGACTGGGAATGAGAACATGTGGATGAAAATGGAGTCAGGACTCGAAGGAGTGAAAGAATCAAGAAAAAGGAGATGAAGTCACTGCTAGGTTTAAGCAATTCAGAAAAAGCATATACAGTGGTTCATTATTTTTTAACTAATAAAGAAAAAGAGAAGAACCCATTAAGTGTGCTCACTATCAGAGATGCCACGAGCTCCCAACTATTCCTAGCAAGTTGACAGCAGGATGAAGGGAAAAAGTGTAAATGAGGTGTGAATGAGGAAGGGATATATTCTTACAACCATTAGGTTTCTTTTTTCAATGCATTTTGAGTTTCTCCGAGTCCTCACCAACATCTCTAGGCCTTTTAAATGCCAGAGGGTGATCCTGTCATTGCAGAAATGGCAGAAAACGGTCAAACAGTTAGGAAATGAACCTAGGGGTCATTCTGTGAAACAACTTTGGTTTTTAAGTACAGAGGACATTTTTCAGCACTCTATTTTTTCTTGAAACACACATGAAAGCTTTCACACATTTTCTAAATCTGGTTCAGGGATAATCTATGTCTCTCGTGTTCTTCTCAACTTTGGGACTCAGTCCAAAGTTACGCATGTTGGCTTGAGAAGCTGACCTATACATCCAGTAACATATACTGATCACCTACTGGGTGCTGGCACCCTGGTTTAGGAGCTGTTGTACATGGCTGGCAAAACTATAGATGCCATCCCTGATTTTTTTTAAACTTTGTATTTATTTATTTATGGCTGTTCTAGGTCTTCACTGCTGTCTTTAGGATTTCCCTATTACAGTAAGTTGGAGAAAGCAATGGCACCCCACTCCAGTACTCTTGCCTAGAAAATCCCATGGATGGAGGAGCCTGGTAGGCTGCAGTCCATGGGGTCGCTAAGAGTCGGACACGACTGAGTGACTTCACTTTCACTTTTCACTTTCACGCATTGGAGAAGGAAATGGCAACCCACTCCAGTATTCTTGCCTGGAGAATCCCAGGGACAGGGGGAGCCTGGTGGGCTGCCATCTATGGGGTCGCACAGAGTCGGACACGACTGAAGCGACTTAGCAGCAGCAGCAGCAGCAGCAGCATTGCTGTGAGTGGGTGCTGCTCTTTAGTTGCAGTACGCAGGCTTCTTATGGCAGTGGCTTCTCTCGTTGCAGAGTGTTGGCTCTAGAGTGCTGGCTCAGTAGTTGTGGCACACCAGCTTTGTTTATCCATGGCTTGTGGAGTCTTTCTGGACCAGGGATGGAACCCATGGCCTTTGCACTGGCAGACAAATTCTTCAGCACTGGACCACTAGGGAAGTCCAACCACCCCTGATCTTAACAGATGTCAAGTCAAGTGGGAGTGGCGGATACTAATCATACCCCCACAGAAGAATGTATTAAGGTAAGATGAGCAAAAAAGACCTGTGACAAGCAGAGTATAGCAAAGGGAAATCAGTTTAACATGTGTGTTCGGGGGATAGTGCCAGAAGGCTTTCAAGGAAATGACCTTTGAGCTGAGTTCTCAAAGAAAGTAGAAGCAGAGAATGTTCTATGACAGGCAGGTGGAAACAGGACACAATAAAAAAAAAAAAAACTCAATGCTTAGAAAGTGTTCTTTGCCTTTTTAATTATGATTCGAATGTTATATTTAATTTCACTTTTTACACCTTATAGAGGATAGTAGAGGGATGTAGGGAGACTGAACAGAACTCAGGAGGCCTGGGTGCATCATCTGGGTTTTGTGGCTTCCTTACCAATCTCTCTGGGCTCTGGTTTCCAATCTAGACAGAGAGGGATTTGGGCAGGATGACCTCTGAAGTACTTTTCCAATTAAAATTGCTGATTCTTTGGTTCAGGTAAAGAAATCCTGGCTGGCTAGTATCTGTATGGATTCATGTGTTGAGAAAAATAGTTCCAATTAAGTAAAACTCATTACAAGTATTATATTGTTAGTCCATGAAGAAAAAGTCTGGCTTTGATGAAGCTGCGGCTATAGTTCTCTGGGGCTCTCACAGCATGTCCACGGGGGACAGTGCTTTCAATGTCATGTAGACTGTCACTGCAGAGAAGCCTAGGCATTCAGTAAATGCTTATTAAGTGAGCTGCATTTGCAAAGCAATGGGATTGAATCAGGAAAAGGCTTTACTTTGAGTCCTCCAACGTGTATTGAGAGACTTCTGAACAAAAAGGGGAATTTGTCTCCTGAACTATTTGCTCATAATAGCTTTAGTCAAGCAACAGATGCATTCATTGTTTATAAGAAACTGAATGTTTGAATACTAGTCTGATTTCATGACTTTGGGATCAAGGTCTTCACACGATAGACAAAAGATAAGACACCTGCTAGATACTATAACTCTGGGGATGTTGACTAGAGTAAAAATCATCCACTGACAAGCTTACTTTCAGTGATACTTTTATTTTACACACACACAAATAATGAATGTTAATGGTTGTATTTATTTCTGAAATAGCTCCTTAAGTAGCTACACTGATTGTGGTAGGGAAATTTAGTTGAAACTAAAGATAATTCTTCATCAAAATAAATTTTTAAAGTTTTATTCAGTATTCTCTTTTTCATTCCTATTGATGAAACAATCTTTTTATTTTCTGGATTTCAAACGATTTGGGGGAATGGTGCCAGAAGAACAAAGCAAACACCATTTTTCATGAATATCTGGCTCATAAAACTGAGTTTTGGACAGCTTATAGAGAAACACTTTTATGTCTAGAATTTGTCATCTTTGAAGATGCTAATCCTGTTGAGCTGGACCTCTTAAGAAGACAATAAAGAAAGGGGGAGATGCTGTGTACCACGGGGGACCATTTTAGTGCCAACTACTTTCTCCAGAACAGGTGTTTATATTGCACATTTGGTAGACCTTATGGTTGCTCTTTTCTTCTGTGCATTGAAAGAAGGCAACCTTATGAGTGAGAGTAGGTGTAATAATATTTCAGAGATGGTGCAGATTACTTCTGTAAAGTTTAGTGCTATCCAGATGGCATGGCAACAATTTAGTTTTGTATTTAAATAGAAGATTAAAGGAAATTAGGTTGCGACCTCATGGACTATAGTCTTCCAGGCTCCTCTGTCCTTGGAATTCTCTAGGCAAGAACACTGGAGTGGGTAGCCGTTCCCTTCTCCAGGAGTTCTTCCCAACCCAGGGATCAAACCCAGGTCTCCTGCATTGCGGGCAGATTCTTTACTGTCTGAGCCACCAGGGAAGCCCATTTAAATAGACGATTAAGGGAAATTAGGGTTGCAAGGAGTCGGACAGGACTGAAGCGACTGAGCACATGCATTTCTTCTCAGCTCTCTTTAAAATGTATATGAAGAATAATTGACACATACATAATGAACCATGGTACTGGATGTAAGAGTAATCCATGCTTTCCTGAAAAGTTAATTTGATCTTTTCTATATTGATCAATGTACAGAAAGAGGAAAATGATGGTTTTGTTTTCCTCTCATTTGATTGTATCTCAACTGGGACATTTTATTTAGTGTGGTACATCAGTCTTTAAGAGAGATATTGATCAATTGGGAGGTGTTTAGAGAATTTTAAAGGAAACTGAAAGCATGACATTGAAACATGTAAAATATCATGTATGAAATGAGTTGCCAGTCCAGGTTCGATGCACGATACTGGATGCTTGGGGCTGGTGCACTGGGACGACCCAGAGGGATGGAATGGGGAGGGAGGAGGGAGGAGGGTTCAGGATGGGGAACACATGTATACCTGTGGCGGATTCATTTTGATATTTGGCAAAACTAATACAGTTATGTAAGGTTTAAAAATAAAATAAAATTAAAAAAACAAACCAAAAAAAAAAAAAAAAAAAGAAGCCTCTAGGAAGGAATTGTGGCATTGAATCCATAGAACACACAACTACCAGGGATATGAATATGACGGCTGCTCTTAAATAAACCAGGAGATTTCTGCACAAGGGGCATTTGACTTATTCTTTGTGGACTTGTGGTCTGAAGACAATTATTTTTGATTAATGTAGGGAAGATTTTTCTAATAACCAAACCACCTAAATATACTTCTGACAGTCTCTGGAGAGGTAGGACCTTGAGATGTAATAACTTCCAAATCAATAGAAGTGTTACGGGATGCTAAAAGAGAGGATTTAACATCAGATGATGGCAATGCCAGATGGCCCTAAAGTTCCCTTTCCACTTCAAGTGTGTCTTCAAGTAAAAATTTGATACTTTTGTCACAGAGCATGAAAGTGACCTTCATACTTAACAATATTTCTCGAACGCTCCACATTTCTGAATAAGTTTTCATCCTCAGATCTTTAATAACAATTAAGCCTTTTCCTAATCTAATTATACACAAATAACTAGAATATTTAAAACATTTATATTCATAACCCTTTAACATATAAAGAAGCACCATAAAATATAATTTGGCTGTTTACCTTGAAGTGAATTAATTTATTTTAAAAGTGACTAGTTAAGATAGAAGCATTTTATTTCTAGCAAGAGTATATTGAAATAATTCCAGTAAAAATATTTTTGTGACTATATTTCAACTCAAACACAGAATTAAATAGTATATTTAGAGCTGGGAGTGAAATTAAGAATCAACTCCATCTGAATTCTGTTTTTTCTTTTTTAAAATTGGAGGATAATCGCTTTACAGTATCACTTTAGTTTCTGCCATACATCAACATGAATCAGTCATAGGTGTACACATGTCCCTCCCTCTTGAACCTCCTTCCCACCTCCCAGTCCATCCCACCCCTTTAGGTTGTCACAGAACCCTGGGTTCCATCTGAATTTTAAACTTCCAAACACTCTGACAGGAAAGCATGTGTAGATTCAGACACACGAAGTGTCGCCTTTGCTCTCTTCCCTTTTCATACCTGTCAGGGCTACTGAGCAGTGTCTTCTGCTTTGCCAGGCAGTGCACCCAGGGCCCCTCAGAAATGGGAGTCCTGGCCACTTGCAATCCTGCATGCTGAGCCCATATGTGCTTACGAGACCTTGGTTTCTGTCAACTAGACTGTGTCCGGTGTCCAGCTTCTTCTCCCAGTGACCTGCTCCAGGGCATAGAACACAGGCAGGGCTCAGATTTCCATCATTCTTGCCAAATCCATCCTACCTTCAGTGTTTCCAGTCTTGTTGCTTAGGATTCCTTATTAACCCCAGCCACCTCTGCCCTATATGCACACAATCATCTTCCTCAGATGGTCTGAAGCTGAGTTGGTTATGCTTGGCTTTCTCTTGTCTCTGGAAACAAGGTGGTGTCTTTGCTGGTGTGGTGCTGACATGCTTTTGTTTCTTTTCTTCTCTTTCTTTCTCTTTTCTCCTCCTTTCCCTCCCTCTCTCCCTCCCTCCCTCCCTTCCTTCCATCAGCTCACCCTCTTGTAAATTTTTTTTCACATATGAGTTATGATTATGTTCCATATTTTGTGATTAAGTATGGCATTCTTCACTTCAACTCCTCAGCTGGAGGTAGGTATCATACACATCTTATCATTGTGTATGATACACCATGGAATTTCTACTCTTCTTGATGTCATAAGGGATACATATAAATCTATACAACAAGCCACACTTCCAAATAAGTTAACATTGTGTAAGCTTATATGCAACATTCTGGTTCTTCATTTTTCTAGTAACCTTGGAAAATCTTTCATTTGTCTAATATCTGATGCTGACTTTGCCAATTTGGATGCTAATTACAGCCCTTGTTAATGTTCAGTACCTAGTAGCAAGAAGCCTCTCCATTCTCTCTCTGTGCACACACACACACACGCAAAATTAGTACAGTATCTCACAAACATATAGAAACTATATCTAAAATATATACATAAAATAGATATGTATAAATAAAATGTAAAATATGTAAGTAAATAAAGTAAATGGCAATTATATTAATTGAGAAAAATATCACCTATTTAAAAATAATCTGTTTTAAAATATTGATTGGTTAATTTAAAAATATGTTGTCTATTCTATAGCCTAAGAAAGAATGCCTTATTTCCTATGTATTCAGTTTCAGCTATATTATCAATACCATGACATTTAGGTAAAGTTTTACATAATGTCAGTATTTATTATGTAGTTTTTGGCCTAAGTCTTTTAATATTCTGTGAATAAATGTGACAAAAGTGAGCACTTTTGTCTTGTTTCTTGCTCCACATTAGAGCTTTTCCAATTGAGTTTGATGTTAGACATGGGTTTGTCATATATGGTCTGTATTATACTGAGGTATTTTTATCTATATCTAACTTGTTGAGAGTACTTAGGTTATTGTTTAGTCTTTGTGTACTTTTTTAATACAGTAAATGTCTTTAAACCTGTTTCTGCCAAGTGTTCTATTGATTCTCATTCTCTTGTAGCAAACTTCCACCTGCAAAACCTTGATTCTCAACATCCTGCTCACATCCTACAGTTGCTGTAGGTTAATTTTTGGAGTTAGAAAATTCTATTGACATTTCCAGCTAAGATTACTTATGTTTTTATGAAAAAAAAATTGATAGCTTTGCTACATATGAAATATTTATTTTTCCATACTATATTCCTAGGTTTAGAGAAGGCACAATTTTCAATAAAATTGTAAACAAAAAAGATCCAGAAAGGAGTTATCTAATGCATTAATTTTATTTTGTTTTTTAACTTGAAATTTTATACTGATTGTTAAATACTATAATCTTTTCCATGGGTGATGATCATTATAACATATAAATTATATACATTCTCTCTACTAAGAATTCTATATATTCTCTACTAGGCTGCTTAGATTTTATCTCATATATCCTATATTAATTAAGATATATTTATTTCTATTTTTAATTAACAAAAGCTTATTTAATGCTTAACCTTATCTTAAAGACATGAATTAAACTCTTTTTGTGTGTGTGTGTGTACAGATTTTAGTACTGCTTCTAAAATGGTCTGCTTCACATTAAGTCCTTTTGGAAATGTAACTTGTCTCTATCTGATGAATTAATTAGCTCAAGACTTCTTAAAAATATGTAACCCTTTGGACTGCATGTTCTCTCATTAATATCTACAAATACATCCAATATGCATAAGAAACTTGAAAAGATCAATAAAGACAGCCCAGAAAGAGGTTCTGCCAGAAATCTTTGAAGAGTATTTGTTTCAAAGAAGCAGGTCTATACCGATAGTGCTCCATTTTTAAAAGGAAAACACATTTACCCCAAGCCAATATTGTTTTTGAATGTTAACCACAACCTCATTACTAATAAGGATGCTACTGTAGAATTTTAGTATGCATCTTCTTGAAAGAGCAATATGTTAACCCCTGACGAGGTAAAGCAAGATACCCTGAGATAAAACAGGATAAATAGAACAAAATGCAAGATTCACCTTGTTTCCTTTTATTGCAAAAACGAGTTTAATTAAGAATGAATGCACTTTAATAATTAAGACACAAATGAGGCAGAGTTCTGTGTTCATTTAGTAAAATAGCTTAAAAATTAATAAAAGATATTTTTGAATGTTTCAAATATGGCTGAAGGTAAACTTCATGTGTGCATGCTAATTCGCTTCAGTTGTGTCCAACTCTCTGCAATCCTATGGACTGTAGCCTGCAAAGCTCATCTGTCCATTGGATTCTCCAGGCAAGAATACTGGAGTGGGTTACCACGCCCTCCTCCAAGTTCAGTTCAGTTCAGTCACTTAGTCGTGTCCAACTCTTTGTGACCCCATTGACTGCAGCACACCAGGCTTCCCTGTCCATCACCAACCCCCAGAAACTGCTCAAACTCATGTCCATCGAGTCAGTGATGTCATCCAACCATTTCATCCTGTCAACCCCTTCTCCTCCCATCTTAAATCTTTCCCAGAATCAGGATCTTTTCCAATGAGTCAGTTCTTTACATCAGGTGGCCAAAGTATTAGAGCTTCAGCTTCAACATCAGTCCTTCCAATGAATATTCAGGACTGATTTTCCTTAGAATAGACTGGTTGGATCTCCTTGCAGTCCAAGGGACTCTCAAGAGTCTTCTTCAACAGCACAGTTCAAAAGTATCAATTCTTTGGCGCTCAACTTTCTTTATAGTCCAACTCTCACATCCATACATGGCTACTGGAAAAACCATAGCTTTGACTAGATGGACCTTTGTTGGCAAAGTAATGTCTCTGCTTTTTAATATGTTGCCTAGGTTGATCATAGCTTTTCTTCCAAGGAGCAAGCATCTTTTAATTTCATGGCTGCAGTCACCATCTGCAGTGATTTTGGAGCCTCCCAAAATAAAGTCTGCCACTGTTTCCATTGTTTCCCCATCTATTTGCCATGAAGTGATAGGACTGGATGCCTTGATCTTACTTTTCTGAATGTTGAGTTTTAAGCCAACTTTTTCACTCTCCTCTTTCAGTTTCATCAAGAGGCTCTTTGGTTCTTCTTCACTTTCTGCCATAAGGATGGTGTCATCTGCATATCTGAGGTTATTGATATTTCTCCCGGCAATCTTGATTCCAGCTTGTGCTTCATCCAGCCCATGTACTCTGCGTATAAGTTAAATAAACAGGGTGACAATATACAGCCTTGACATACTCCTTTCCTGATTTGGAATCAGTCTATTTTTCCTTGTCCAGTTCTAACTGTTGCTTCTTACCTGCATACAGATTTGTCAAGAGGCAGGTCAGGTTGTCTGGTATGCCCATATCTTTAAGAATTTTCAAGTTTGTTGTGATCCACACAGTCAAAGGCTTTGGCATAGTCAATAAAGCAGAAGTAGATGTTTTTCTGGAACTCTCTTGCTTTCTCAGTGATCCAGTGGATGTTGGCAGTTTGATCTCCGGTTCCTCTGCCTTTTCTAAATCCAGCTTGAACATCTGGAAGTTCATGGTTCACGTATAGTTGAACCCTGACTTGGAGAATTTTGAGCATTACTTTGCTAGCATGTGAGATGAGTGCAATTGTGTGGTGGTTTGAACATTCTTTGGTACTGCCTTTCTTTGGGGCTGGCATGAAAACTGACCTTTTCCAGTCCTGTGGCCACTGCTGAGTTTTCCAAATTTGCTGGCATATTGATCCTCCTTCAAGGGATCTTCTTAACCCAGCTATTGAACCCACATTTCTTATGTCTCCTGCATCGCAGATGGGTTGTTTACCACTAGCGCCACCTGGGAAGTCTTGAGGATAGACTAGGGGGTCTAATTTGAGGATTTAGTAATTTAAATTTGAGTAAACTCTGAAATTAGAAGCATTCCACCAGTCATAGCAACCCATTCAAGTATTCTCACTTGGGAAATCCCAAGGACAGAAAGGCCTGGCAGGCTACATTACAGTCCATAGAGTGGCAAAGTCTGACATATCTGAGTGACTGAGCACACACATAGCAGGCTATATCAGATCTTAAAGTTTTGCTCAGTGGATAAAATTGAAGGCAAGAGAAGAAGAGGGCAGCAGAGCATTGGATGGGTAAATAGCATCACCCACTCAATGGACATGAATTTGAGCAAGCTCTGGGAGACAGTGAAGGACAGAGGAGTCTGGCATCCTGCAGTCCATGGGGTCCCAAAGAGTCACACACAACTTAGAGACTGAGAATCAACAGTGGGCAAATGTTAAAGAGGAGGAAATAGGGCAGAAAACAACACAGAAGAAAACTTTGAACTGAATTCTACTTTTTGTGCATGAGTGAAGCAAATCTACATGGTGGTTACTTATTTTAAAAATGTATTTGCCATTTCTGAAAAAGAATCAAGAGTTGGAACTGGGGTATCTTAATCAAACTATTGTAGCTGGATATTGAGATTTCAGAGAGGAAAAAGAGACCTAAGTTAAGAAATGTTAAAAAAGAAATATCTTCTAATATTCCTAGAAACCTGTTTTTTTGTAGATAAGGAAATAACGCTCAATATACTCTATGATGATTATGTCCCTAAAGATGATTTGGCTACAGTATCACATGCATTTTGTTCTGCCAAATGAGCTGTGGCTACAACAAGGATTACACACAGGCTGTTTCCTCTTCATGACTACTTGCCAGCCTTCTCCCGGGACCTTTACTGCTGAGTGACCTCGCCCCACAAGCTGTAAAGAGTCAGGAAGATACAGCCATTGCTCAGTTTTAGAAGCTGAGATGTCAAAAATGACCTGTTCATTGTGAAATTAATGGAAGTACTAGGCTTGGACTCTTCCTGACACTTATTGGAGGCTCCTTTAGAGTACTGTGGTTGTCTATTTCTGTCAGTGAGCAGCTGTAACTTACAATTCCAATAAATAAAATATGTGAGCCGTGAATCTCTACAGCTTTCACTTATCTGCATTTCTCAGACTCTAACTGCAGGGTACACAGGCAAAAGCTAACAAAATAACTTTTAATGAACCACTTTAAATAGTAAATTTGGGGGATACCATGGAAAGATTCCTACAATGGAATATTTAGCAACATGTTCCACAATAAAATTCTAGGCAAATAGGTTGAATGTCCTAGGGAAATGAATATCATTGTTATGCATTTTGATGCCTATAGTGTATGCAGAAAGGGACTTTTAGAGAACTTTGCTAAAGCAAAAGTTTACTATGTTATTGGAGTAAACTTTTAAAATTATATTTGCTTAGGATCCTTACTCCCTTTTGGTCATTTTAAATCGATGTTTCAGGTGCTATAAAACATGGAATGCTTTAGACAATTACAGTGACTTCAAAGGAAATCAATATACACAGTGCTGAATTGTACCCAATAGAAATTTAGTCTTTTATTACTTAATTGTACACAAAGCACAGATCAGTTCAGTTCAGTTCAGTCACTCAGTCGTGTCCGACTCTCTGCGACCCCATGAATCACAGCACACCAGGCTTCCCTGTCCATCACCAACTCCCGGAGTTCACCCAAACCCATGTTCATTGAGTCAGTGATGCCATCCAACCATCTCATCCTCTGTTGTCCCCTTCTCCTCCTGCCCTCAATCTTTCCCAGCATCAGGGTCTTTTCCAATGAGTCAGCTCTTTGCATCAGGTGGCTTCAACATCAGTCCTGCCAAAGAACACCCAGGACTGATCTTTAGGATGGACTGGTTGGATCTCCTTGCAGTCCAAGGGACTCTCAAGAGTCTTCTCCAACACCACAGTTCAAAAGCATCAATTCTTCGGCGCTCAGCTTTCTTCACAGTCCAACTCTCGCATCCATACATGACTACTGGAAAAACCATAGCCTTGACTAGATGGATCTTTGTTGGCAAAGTAGTGTTTCTGCTTTTTAATATGCTGTCAGAAAAAAAGAGCAAGAGTAACTTACACTGATTTTTTTAAAAACAGGAAAGAAAAATAATTTCACTTTAGGTTTTTCATCTCCCTTAATGGTAAAAAGCTACCACCTGGCTTCTTTATAAGACCATTGCTCTCTTATTAAATATCACAATTATCATTTTGAAACCTCCTGTCAGCTGTCCATTTTTCAGCCACAAAAATCATAAACAACCTGGTACCATGATCAAATAAATTCCTTATTTATGTGATGCTTATTGCAGAAAGCAGCCAAGAAACAGTCATGGCTGTTGCTTGTTTTCTATTGCCTTGCATCTGTGACAGAAAAAAAAAAAAAAAAAGAGTTGGAGGGTGTTTTAAAATAGAGAGTTAATAAATTTCCTTTATAGTCATGTTTAAGATAAATTGATAACAAGACTTTGCAACAGCTAATGATACCACTGTTGTTAATGCTACTATCCTTGAAATACCACACAACTGCTTCCCCCACAAGCTCATCATAGAAAACTGGGAAAAACAATCAATCTTAAACTTAATTCATAGGTGTGCCTATCAGATATATGTATATTGCAACATCACCTAATTTTGTTAGCATTGTTGTATTCAAATGTAAAGTATATAGTAATAGTCATATCTGCCTTTCTCACTATACTGAAAGAGAAACAAGAGATGAAACTAGGGTATCTTAATCAAACTAGTAGCTAGATATTGGGATCTCAGAGAGGAAAAATGATCAATGTTAGGAAATGTCAAATGCTTTGCAGTAAGAGAAATTACAAAAGTGTTAACTCTGGGGACAAATTAGGGAGATCTACTAAATATTAAAATTGGCAGAGTTCATTTTCGAGAACCCAAGTTGAGTAAATGATTTATTATCCCATGAAGTAATATTAATATGTATATGAGCAAGTCAAAGCTATGGTTTTTCCAGTGGTCATGTATGGTTGTGAGAGCTGGACTATAAAGAAAGCTGAGCACTGAAGAATTGATGCTTTTGAACTGTGGTGTTAGAGAAGACTCTTGGACTGCAAGGAGATCCAATCAGTCCATCCTAAAGGAAATCAGTCCTGAATATTCATTAGAAGGACTGATGTTGAAGCTGAAACTCCAGTAATTTAGTCACCTGATGTGAAGAACTGACTCATTGGAAAAGACCCTGATGCTGGAAAAGATTGAAGGTGGGAGGAGAAGGGGACGACAGAGGATGAGACGGTTGGATGGCATCACCAACTCAATGGATATGAGTTTGAGTAAACTTTGGGAGTTGGCAATGGACAGGGAGGCCTGTCGTGCTGCAGTCCATGGGGTAGCAAAAAGTCAGACACGGCTGAGTGACTGAAATGAACTAAACTGAGTAAGTATATCTATGTAGTTATTTTGAAATATTCTTTTTTTTTTTTGAAATAGCTATTTTGAAATAGCTCTGCTCAAACCTAAATGTGTTTGGTCTGCTGGAGTTCTTACTATTATTGGTTTCATTCTGTGGTGTGGGCTGTGAGCATCACCATCTAAGGAGGCCTATCTTACTTAGGGTCTAAGGTAGACAGCCAAATAAGAAATTTTAAAAGATATCATTAAACAAAAGGGTTATTTTTCCTTTTTGTCTTCCTTTCTTTTTATCTATTTTCCTACACTTAGCCAAAAGTATTCAAGTCCACTCTACTTGCATTCTGTAGAGTTAACCATCAAGAATTAAGCCATGACTCCTGAACCACAGCCTTTTTACCATACCATTTTAGCTAAGTTATGCCCACCCCCAAGATCAGGAGCAGCGGCTGCGCTTTGCTGGAGCAGCTGTGAAGAGATACCCCACGCCCAAGGTAAGAGAAACCCAAGTAAGACGGTAGGCATGGAGAGAGGGCATCAGAGGGCAGACAGACTGAAACCACAATCACAGACAAGAAGCCAATCTGATCACACGGACCACAGCCTTGTCCAACTCAGTGAAACTAAGACATGCCGTGTGGGGCCACCCAAGACAGACAGGTCATGGTGGAGAGGTCTGACAGAATGTGGTCCACTGGAGAAGGGAATGGCAAACCACTTCAGTATTCTCGCCTTGAGAACCCCATGAATAGTATGAAAAGGCAAAAAGATAGGACACTGAGAGATGAACTTCCCAGGTTGGTAGTTGCCCAATATGCTACTGGAGATCAGTAGAGAAATAACTCCATAAAAAATGGATGGAGCCAAAGAAAAAACAACACCCAGTTGTGGACGTGACTGGTGATAGAAGCAAGGTTTGATGCTGTAAAGAGCAATATTGCATAGGAACCTGGAATGTTAGGTCCATGAATCAAGGCAAATTGGAAGTCGTCAAACAGGAAATGACAAGAGTGAACATTGACATTCTAGAAATCAGTGAACTAAGATGGACTGGAATGAGTGAATTTAACTCAGATGACCATTATATCTACTATTGTGGGCAGGAATCCCTTAGAAGAAATGGAGTAGCCATCATAGTCAACAAAAGAGTCCGAAATGCAGTACTTGGATACAGTCTCAAAAACGACAGAATGATCTATTTGTTTCCAAGGCAAACCATTCAATATCACGGTAATCCAAGTCTATGTCCTGACCAATAACACTGAAGCAGCTGAAGTTGAAAAGTTCTGTGAAGACCTACAAGACCTTCTAGAACTAACACCCCCAAAAGATGTCCTTTTCATTATAGGGGACTGGAATGCAAAAGTAAGAAGTCCAGAAACACCTGGAGTAACAGGCAAATTTGGCCTTGGAGTACAGAATGAAGCAGGGCAAAGGCTAATAGAGTTCTTCCAAGAGAACACATTGGTCATAGCAAATACCCTCTTCCAACAACACAAGAGAAGATGCTACACATGGACATCACCAGATGGTCGACACTGAAATCAGACTGATTATATTATTTGCAGCCGAAGATGGAAAAGCTTTATGCAGTCAGCAAAAACAAGACCGGGAGCTGACTGTGGCTCAGATCATGAACTCCTTATTGCCAAATTCAGACTGAAATTGAAGAAAGTAGAGACAACCACTAGACCGTACATGAATGACCTAAATCAAATCCCTTATGACTATACAGTGGAAGTGAGAAATAGATTTTAGGGACTAGAACTGATAGACAGAGTGCCTGATGAACTATGGACAGAGGTTTTTAACATTGTACAGGAGACAAGTATTAAGACCATCTCCAAGAAAAATATGCAAAAAAGCAAAATTGCTGTCTGAGGAGGCCTTACAAACAGCTATCAAAAAAAGGGAAGTGAAAAGCCAATGAAAAAAGAAAAGATATAAGTATCTGAATGTAGAGTTCCAAAGAATAGCAAGGAGAGATAAGAAAGCCTTCCTCAGTAATCAATGCAAAGTAATAGAGGAAAACAATAGAAAGGGAAGGACTAGAGATCTCTTCAAGAAAATCAGAGATACAAAGGGAAAATTTCATGCAAAGATGGCTCGATAAAGGACAGAAATGGTAGGGACCCAAAAGAAGCAGAAGATATTAAGAAGAGGTGGCAAGAATACACAGAAGAACTGTACAAAAAAGATCTTCATGACCCAGATAATCATGATGGTGTGATCACTCACCTAGAGCCAGACATCCTGGAATGTGAATTCAAGTGGGCCTTAGGGAGCATCACTATGATAAAAACTAGTGGAGGTGATGGAATTCCAGTTGAGCTATTTCAGATCCTGAAAGATGATGCTGTGAAAGTGCTGCACTCAATATGCCAGCAAATTTGGGAAACTCAGTGGTGGCCACAGGACTGGAAAAGGTCAGTTTTCATTCCAATCCCAAAGAAAGGCAATGCCAAAGAATGCTCAAACTACCACACAATTGCACTCATCTCACACTATAGTAAAGTAATGCTTAAAATTCTCCAAGCCAGGATTTAGCAATATGTGAACCGTTTACTTCCAGATGTTCAAGCTGGTTTTAGAAAAGGCAGAGGAACCGGTGGATCATTGAAGAAGCAAGAGAGTTCCAGAAAAACATCTATTTCTGCTTTATTGACTATGCCAAAGCCTTTGACTATGTGGATCACAATAAACTGTGGACAATTGTGAAAGAGATGGGAATACCAGACCACCTGACCTGCCTCTTGAGAAACCCATATGCAGGCCAGGAAGCAACAGTTAGAACTGGACATGGATGGAACAACAGACTGGTTCCAAATAGGAAAAGGAGTATGTCAAGGCTGTATATTGTCACCCTACTTATTTAAGTTATATGCAGAGTACATCATGAGAAACACTGGGCTGGAGGAAGCACAAGCTGGGATCAAGATTTCCGGGAGAAATATCAATAACCTCAGATATGCAGATGACACCAGCCTTATGGCAGAAAGTGAAGAAGACCTAAAGAGCCTCTTGATGCAAGTGAAAGAGGAGAGTGAAAAAGTTGGCTTAAGTTCTAAAGAGAAGAAAATTGGCAAGATGCCTGCTGACATCAGTGATGGAAGTCCTCCATTCCAATCCTCCAACATTATCCCCAAACTGGGCTGTACTGCTTTTCTCTCTAATTCTGAAGAGAAAGACAGTTACATGAGATAATGTACACATTACATGAGATAATGAGATAATGTACTAGCCATGTCCAGTGTTAACACTTGGTTACATTTGCTTTAGAGTAATTGTATATGAAATAAAATACTATAGATAACATATTAAGCTTGCTCTGTTGCCCTCTTGGTCTGATTTTCCTCTCTCCCTCCCCAGAAGGAAACATTATTTTAAATTTGGTATCCATCCTTATTATACTCTCAGGTATTTTAAATATGTACAGCAGAAACATGAACACTTTTAGGATAAGAGCAGACGTTTTTGCTTAACATCATAACTTAGATATCTATGTCAATGCACATAAATTCGTTATATATTTATCTGTGTTTTATTTCAACTGTACATAATTTCACCACACAAATAGGCCACATTTTATTCATCTATTACTATACTGATGGGTATTTTGATTATTTTGCCACACTGTTGTAAAATTATTTGTAAAGATGTTTTATGCATGAGCTCTTGAAAACTTCTCTAGCCTTTACACCTAGAAGTGAAGTAGCTGGGTAAGCTATGCACATTTTTACGTTTGAAAGAAGGTCAAATTGCTCTAAAAATGGACTATACTAGTATGCTTATCTACATGCATCAAGCACATTATTTCTTAAATTCTATATTGTCTGATGATGGTCCTACGCAAGTCTCATTTTAGTTGATCTTTAAAAGATCCAATTTCAGGGGTATGTGCTAGAAAGAACTAGGCAAGATGATGAGCATCTTATCAGATTCTATTTTGGGTGGAGCTTCCTAGGTGACTGAATCAGTGGTATAGAATCTGCCTGCCAAGCAGTCGACCTGGGTTTGATCCCTGTGTCTAGAAGATCCCCTGAAGGAAACGGTAACAGATGACTTAAAGACTGAGCACACACACTGTCTTCACCTATGGATCCTAAGTACCTTGTATTATTGTTGTTGTTTAGTCGCTAAGTTTTGTCTGATTCCTTTGCAACCCCTTGGACTGTAGCCCACCGGGCTTCTCTGTCCATGAAATTTCCCAGGCAAGAATATTGGAGTGGGTTGCCATTTCCTTCTCCAGGGGATTGTTCCAACCCAGGTATGGAACCCGAGACTCCTGCATTGGAAGGCACTGGCAGGCGGATTCTTTACCACTGAGCCATCAGGGAAGCCCATGTTGCACTATACCTGACAACTAAAAGGTTGCACAGAAATATGTGTTTAGTTCAGCAAACAAAGATGTACCTACTTTGTGAACAAGAATGGATATAGCACACATTTTCTTCTAGTTGGCATGTGTTCCATTTTTGCATCAGCCTTAGAGCTGCCTGTTAGCTTATTCTTTGTTTTGACAGATTTTTAGCTTAAGTTGTCACCTTCATGCCGAGTCTGCCAGATAAGTTATGAGAGGAGGTGGGGAAGCATGATAAATTTTAACAGTGGGGAGATCCTATTGGTAGCACACTCGCGAACAAAAATACTTGGAATGTTACATTATCTCAGCTACAAGCCCCAAGAATATGTTTATTTATAGATTCCACTAGAAGGTGCTGTCCTCCCTCTATGTAACAGATGGATGTGTTTGGGAAAAAAATGGATCATTTTAAGAGCTTCACATAAATTGTTATAGCCACAAGCTATGAAATTAAAAAAAAAAGCTTCAATTTTAAAAGTATTTATTTATGAATCAGATATTGTCTTTTGATCACAAATAATTTCTCTTTGAATATAATGTTAAATAAAAAAAAATTTGTATCCACAAAATATTTTACATTGAAGAGTCTTACCTCTGTGGATCCTTTAATGAACACAGCACATTTTATATGTTGACTGCTGAAGTTACAAAGGTTTCTAGAAATATACACCCATTTTAAACTTCTAGCTTTTTTTCTTTAGGTGTTCATTTTTTCTCTTTTCAGTTAAAGCAGGAAAACATATGGCTATATACATAATATAGATCTGTGACTTTTTATCCAGGGTATCAAAATGAGTGGGTTCTAATACACTTTTGAATGTCATAGTCTGTATCTCACAGGCACTCTTATTTTTTTTTTTTTTGACTTTTAGAGTTTTTAATTCTTTTTTAATTGAAGTATAGTTTATTTACAATGTTGTGTTAGTTTCAGGTGTAGAGCAGTGATTCATTTATATTTATATATATAATATATATACATATATATGTATATATATACACCTATATATATATATATATTCAGTTCAGTTGCCCAGTCATGTCCGACTCTTTAAGACCCCATGAACTGCAGCACGCCAGCCTTCCCTGTCCATCACCAACTCCCAGAGCTTGCTCAAGCTCATGTCCATCAGGTCAGTGATGCCATCCAACCATCTCATCCTCTGTTGTCACCTTCTCCTTCTGCCTTTAATCTTTCCCAGCACCAGGGTCTTTTCCAGTGAGTCAGTTCTTCGCATTAGGTGGTCAAAGTATTGGAGCTTCAGCTTCAGCATCAGTCCTTCCAATAAATATTCAGAGCTGATTTCCTTTAGGATTGAGTGGTTGTATCTCCTTGCAGCCCAAGGGACTCTCAAGAGTCTTCTCCAACACCACAGTTTGAAAGCATCAATTCTTTGGTGCTCAGCTTTCTTTATAGTCCAACTCTCACATCCATACATGACTACTGGAAAAAACATAGCTTTGACTAGACAGACCTTTGTTGGCAAAGTAATGTCTCTGCTTTTTAATATGCTGTCTCGGTTGGTCATAACTTTCCTTCCAAGGAGTAAGCATCTTTTAATTTCATGGCTGCAATCACCATGTGCAGTGATTTTGGAGCCCCCCAAAATAAAGTCTGACACTGTTTCCCCATCTATTAGTCATGAAGTGATGGGACCAGGTGCCATGATCTTGGGTGCATAGATATTTACAATTTTTATGTCTTCCTCTTGGACTGATCCCTTGTCCTTCCTTATCTCTTGTACTCTTCTTTATTTTAAGGTCTATTTTGTCTGATATGAGGATTGCTACTCTAGCTTTCTTTTGCTTCCCATTTGCATGGAATGTATTTTTCCATCTTCTCACTTTCAGTCTATCAGTGTCTTTAGGTCTGAAGTGGGTTTCTTGTAGACAACATATATATGGGTCTTTTTGTTGTTGTTGTTGTTTTCCATTCTGTCAGTCTGTGTCTTTTGGTTGGAGCATTTAATCCATTTAAATTTAAAGTAATTATTAACGTATATGCTCCTATTGCCATTTTCTTAATTGTTTGGGGTTGATTTTGTAGATCTTTTTTCTTCTCTTCTATTTCTTGACATTTAACATTTGTAAAGCTAGTTTGGTGGTATTGAATTCTCCTAAGTTTTGCCTGTCTGAAAAGCTTTTTATTTCTCAATTAATTTTGAATGAGATCCTTGCTGGGTACAGTAATCTTGGCTGTAGATTTTTCCCTTTCAGTCTTTTAAATATATCCTGCCATTCCCTTCTGGCCTGCAGAGTTTCTGCTGAAATGTCAACTGTTAAACGGATGGAGTTTCCCTTGTATGTTGCTTGTTGCTTCTCCCTTGCTGCTTTTAATATTCTTTCTTGGTGTTTAGTCTTTGTTAGTTTGATTAGTATGTGTCTTGGCATGTTTCTCCTTAGGTTTATGGGACTCTGCACCTCTTGGACTTGATTGACTATTTCCTTTATCCATGTTGGGGAAATTTTCAACTATAATCTCTTCAAAAGTTTTCTCATACCCTTTCTTTTTCTCTTCTTCTTCTGGGACCCCTATAATTCGAATGTTGGTGGCTTTGATATCGTCTCAGAGGTCTCTGAGTCTATCCTCAGTTCTTTTCATGCTTTTTACTTTATTCTGCTCTTCAGAAGTTATTTCCACCACTTTATCTTCCAGCTCATTGATTTGTTCTTCTGCTTCAGATGTTCTGCTATTTATTCCTTCTAGAGTATTTTTAATTTCAGTAATTGTGTTTTTTGTCTCTGTTTGTTTATTCTTTAATTCTTCTAAGTCTTTGTTAATTGATTCTTGCAGTTTCTCCATTTTGTTTTCAAGGTTTTTGATCATCTTTACTCTCATTATTCTGAATTCTTTTTCCTGTAGCTTGCCTATTTCCTCTTCACTTATTTCAACTTCTGTGTTTCTAGTTTGTTCCTTAATTTGTGAAATATTTCTCTGCCTTTTCATTATTTTTTTAAACTTATTGTGTTTGAGGTCTCCTGTTCCCAAGCTTCAAGAAAAGTTGAATTCTTTCCTTGAAAAAGGTTGAATTTGTTCTTCCTTTTGGTTTCTGCCCTCATAAGGTTGGTCCAGTGGTTTGTGTATGGTTTGTATAGGGTGAGATTTGTACTGAGTTTTTGTTTGTTTGTTTTTCCTCTGATGTGCAAGGCTGAGTGAGGTAGTAATCCTGTCTGCTGATGATTGGGTTTGTATTTTTGTTTCATTTGTTTGGATGAGGTGTCCTACACAGGGTACTACTGGTGGTTGGGTGATGCTGGGTCCTGTATTCAAGTGGTTTCCTTTGTCTGAGTTGTCACTATTTGATACTCCGTATGGATAGTTCTCGGAGAAGGCAATGGCACCCCACTCCAGTACTCTTGCCTGGAGAATCCCAGGGATGGGGGAGCCTGGTGGGCTGCTGTCTATGGGGTCGCACAGGGTTGGACACGACTGAAGCGACTTAGCAGTAGCAGCAGCAGCAGCAGCAGGGATAGTTCTCTGGTAGTCTAGGTCTTGGAGTCACTGCTCCCACTCCAAAGGCTCAGGGCTTGATCTCTGGTCAGGAACAAAGATTCCACATGTGGTTTGTCATGGCATTAAGTGAGATTAAAACAAATATCCAAAAATAGGAAACCCCAGACAAATGGCAGTTATAAAATCAGGGAAATAGTAGTTAAAATAATGGAATTTACACGTGTACATATACACCTATGAGCAAAGCCAAAACAGTCCAACAAAAATAAAGTACAGTAGGTTGACCCAGCAGACAAAGGAAATCAAAAATTATATTTATCATTTAAGAACAAAAGTAACTAAAGCACAAACTGGAAAACAAAACTAAAGCAAGGTGCCAAGTGCAGAATAAAGCAATGAAAACAAAACTAACAAATATGTTGAGAGGAAAAGAAAGAATAGATATGCAAAGTTAAATAGAGGTAGATAAAGAAGACTTATATACATTAAAGATTAACTGCAAGGAGAAAAGAACAGTAGGAAAAGCAAACAAAGGAATAAATGTAGAAAAAATAATAATAGGTTTAAGGAATTAAAAATTGAAATTAAAAAGAGAGAGAGAGAAAAAAAGAAAAACTCTAAAGAACTGCAAAAGCCCAATGTACAGGCAGAGGTTAACAACAAAAAAATGTGACTGAAAGAAAACAACCTCAAAAGCTTAAATGGATTTCTTAGTAGCAATAAAATCAACAACTACAACAGAAGGGGGAAAGAAGGGCGGGGTCGGGGGGAAAGAAAAAAATCTAAAAGAATGTACAGAACAAGTCAAAAAAATAAGAATAATAAATGTTTTTCTTGAGTCACTGCTGTCAGAGTCCTTTCCCTCACTGGAAGTCATGGTCCACCTTATCCCACTAGGATGTCCTCCAACACTGTGCTGATCTCTGGACCTGCTGTGGGGCAGCTCAGATTTAATCTGGTCCTATTCAGGTGTGTTCTTGCCTCCAAAGTCCAGTTATCAGAACTAGTGCATTTTCTTTTGTGGGAGCTCTCAATGGCCTTTTATATATTCCATAGACACAGAGTCTGCCCAGTTGATTGTGTGGACTTAATCTGAAGCTTGTACAGCTGATGGGAAGATTTTGGGGTCTTTTTCCTTAGCCACACTGCCTCTTGGTTTCAGTTGTGGTTTTATTTCCACCTCTGCGATATGGGTCGTCCACGGGGGTTTGCTCCTGAGGTTGCCCTGGAGGACTTGGGTTTGCCCCTATGAGGGCCAGGTGTGGAGGTGGTGCAGCTGCTTGAGTCACAAGGGGTACTGGCAGCACCAGGTACTCAGGGGGTTGGAGGCTAGGGCAGCAGGAAATATAGTGCTCTATAAGGGTATGGCAACCAGTACTGGCCAATATGCTCTAGTATTCTTGACTGGAGAAGCCCTCCTCCCTGAGAGGTTCTCCTCCCAGAGAAGCCTGGCAGGCCACAGTCTACAGGGTCGCAAAGAGTCAGACACAACTGAAACGACCCTGTGCGCATAGACGCAGGACTCTTTTTGCCTGTGGCAGTTCTGCCCCAGTGGGAGTTGAGTGTGAAGGTGGCGCAGCTGCTTGGCTTGCGGGGACCCCGGTGGTGCCAAGTGTGCAGAGATATGGACCACCTCCACCTCAGGAGTTATGGCCCTATCAGTCTATTTTTGAGCCTCTTGTAGCTGGTGATCAGAAGGCCTCTTTGGCCAGTCTTTCTCTGTAGCTCAGCCCATTGAGGCACTTAAAGGGCTGCCTTGCCTGGGGTCCTTCTCTGTTGTTCAGAGCGTCAGGCACATAGAAGGACCCCCCTGGTGGAGGTCCTACTCTGTAGATCAGCATGTCAGGCACTTAAAAGGGCACCCTGGGTGGAGTCCTAGTCTGTAGCTCAGAGTGTCAGGTGTTTGATGGGGCAGCCACTCTATTGTTTAGCTGCCGATGCTGGGGTGTGGGGAGAGAGAGTCTATGGTGATCGCTCCGCCCCCTACGTGTGACTCAGCAGTATCAACTTGCTTCCATGGCTGCCTGTCTTTCCTCCACAGACATTTCCCACCATGATCTCCTCCCTCACATCCCCTCAATCCATCTCTCCACAGTCAACATCAGCCATCGCCTTGGAATTGCTCCACAATCCAGCTCCCAGCCACTGAGCCTTCCAGGGGACCAGCATTTCTGTCTGGGGTATGCCTGGCTGTGGCAAGGACTATCTGATTCTCATTCCATTTAAGCTGCCACAGATCAGCTGTTTCACTCTCAGCCTTAAGTGTTTCTCCTTTGACTCAGACAGTTGCCCCAGTGCGGGGATCTGCTTTGTTTCCTCAACCCGCTGAGGACAGGTCCTGTCCTACTAACACTCCTGTTTTTTCCCCTAGTTCCTTCATCCTACTGAGTTTTGTTGGTTTTATATATTCTTCTCCACTGGTCAGGTACTCCTGTCCACTCTCAGCTGTTGTTTCGCATGCACTTCTAGGTCTGAAGGTGTCTTCCTGATGTATCTGTGGAGAGAGATCTACTCCAAGTCCACTTACTCCTCTGCAATCTTGTTTGATCCTCCTTTAAGTTTCTTTACTAAAAACGATGTCAGTTTATCAAAGATTTGTAATTATGTCACCTTCAGGGGTAACTACTACTGCGATTGTGTGTGTGTGTGTGTGTGTGTGAAACTTCTATCATAGGCTTCCCTGTTGGCTCAGACTGTAAAGAATCTGCCTGCAATGTGGGAGATCTGGGTTTGATCCCTGGGTTGGGAAGAGCCCCTGGAGAAGGGAATTGCTACCCACCCACTCCAGTATTCTTGCCAGGAGAATTCCAGGGACAGAGGAGCCTGGGGGGCTATAGTCCATGGGATCGCAAAGAGTCAAACATGACTGAGCTTCTAACGCTTCACTTCAAAACTCTCTCATAGGCTCATATCAAAAGATAATTGGATCAAATTGGGTGCTAAAAAATTCTACTTTTGCTGAGCTGCTTCAGCTATTCTTAGGGATTATGTAGTAAGCTACGAACATACGGCCTATTAAAATCAAGAATTTTGGAAAAAGTTAGCTGCTCCATTCAGACACAGTCACCAATATTAATTTTTAATATGGGAATTAGCTGCTCCTGGAAGTTCACTGAATAAAAATTATCCTATTTGCAACAGAGGAGAATTTGAAGGAAGGATAAATGATTGACAATAAATATGTCTCTAGGTTGTCAAAACAGTTAGATAAAAGACTACAAATTGCAGTCCATTTTCTAGCAATTTTATCAGCTGTGACAGTCCTGACATCCTCTGGAATGGCTTATTGAAAGAAGCTTCATGTTCCTGATGTACATTACTTTAAATTCTCTAGAGAACTCCAAAAAAACACACACTGTGATTCTAGCAGAGTTTGATGTGAAGTTCCATGGTGGTTATACAATGCAGGTTACACAATGCACCACTCCCTGTACCTACAATCACTGACCACACAGATAGTGTCCCTAGTTTTGGGTGGTGCTTGGGCTGCTGAATCAGTCGACATTTTTCTGGGTGACCTTGCCCCTGCTTGGGGTGGCTGCAAGTGAATTTTAGAGTGAGGAAGGGCAGAAGATTAAATCAAACTCTAGCCTCAAATCCTTTCCTTTCAAGGATCCTTCATTTTCACCTGAGTATTTGGGTCATTTGTCCTTGGAAAAAGTTGGAAGCCTCTGTAGGCCCTTTCTTCTTAGCCCCATGGGGGTCTTTCTTCTCAGCCTCATGGGGGTCTTTCTTCTTTGGGTATGTGGTACCAGGGCTAGAACCTGGTAGGAACATGCATAAGGGCCTTTCTTACTGTCTCCCTTGCCTAGAAACTGCTCACCAAGGGTGAGCTCATTTCTAACATTCTAAGGAGGAGGGATGAGAGGTGCCAGTGTCACGGACACCCAAGAGCTGCTTCAAGAAAAGGGCTTTACGTGGGTCACTTGTACTCTCCAGCCAGATGGCCATCCAAGCTGGCTCACCTGAGCTCCTGGAGCTCCAACGTGACCTAATTACCTTTTCTAGCAGCCTCCCAACTCTGCTGTTCTACCAGGCTGCTCATGTTCACTCTCCTAGAAGTAGCAGGAGCCCCAAGAAATGGGCTGACCACTAGGTCCCTGCTGAGGAAGACAGCTGGTCCAGTGGTGCTGAACAGCACCTGTGTCATTCATTAGTATACTGTATTGGTGTTTTTCTTTCTGGCTTACTTCACTCTGTATAATAGGCTCCAGTTTCATCCACCTCATTAGAACTGATTCAAATGTATTCTTTTTAACTGCTGAGTAATACTCCATTGTGTATATGTATCACAGCTTTCCCATACCTGTTCCCATACCTCTTAGCATTCCCCACCTGGGTTTGATGGTGGAGGCAGTTCTTCTGTCAACTTGAGCATGCACCCAAAGCTTTTCCCACAGGAGCCTGTTTTTGTTTGTTTGTTTGCCTTTTTTTTTTTTTTTTGACCACTTGGGTGGCATGTGGAATCTTAGTTCCCAGTCCAGGGATCAAACCCAAGCCCCCTGCACTGGAAGTATGAACCACGGGTGGTCTTAACCACTGGACCACCAGTGATGTCTCACAGGAGCCTGGTTGGAGCAAACTTCTCACCATATACATGTTCCTAAGGTGGTGGGAAGAAATGATGGTAGATTCTTAGTGTCTCAACACCTGATCATTTCCACTGTGTAAATACATATCTTTTTTTTTTTTTAACTTTACAATATTGTATTGGTTTTGCCATATATCAACATGAATCCACCACAGGTATACACGTGTTCCCCATCCTGAACCCTCCCCCCTCCTCCCTCTCCATACCATCCCTCTGGGTCGTCCCAGTGCACCAGCCCCAAGCATCCAGTATCGTGCATTGAACCTGAACTAGCGACTTGTTTCATATATGATATTATACATGTTTCAATGCCATTCTCCCAAATCATCCCACCCTCTCCCTCTCCCACAGAGTCCAAAAGACTGTTCTATACATCAGTGTCTCTTTTGCTGTCTCGTATACAGGGTTATTGTTACCATCTTTCTAAATTCCATATATATGCATTAGTATACTATATTGGTGTTTTTCTTTCTGGCTTACTTCACTCTGTATAGTAGGCTCCAGTTTCATCCACCTCATTAGAACTGATTCAAATGTATTCTTTTTAACTGCTGAGTAATACTCCATTGTGTATATGTATCACAGCTTTCTTATCCATTCATCTGCTGATGGACATCTAGGTTGCTAAACCAGAATTGAAAGAGACATGTGTAACCCACTGTTCATCACAGCACTGTTTATAAATACATTTCTTTACATCATTCTTATAATGAAAACATTCCTTTGTCCTTTAAATGAATACACATACTCCTTGAAGTCTGTATTTCTAAGACTTTATTTATCCTATTTTCTCACATTTTTCTTCCCTGCTCCAGATTGTGGAATATATACAAAAAGTTTGGGGTCGAAATCATGACTTTCCCATAATTTTTCCTTTGGAGAGAAATTGTCCTCTCTTCCCTCCATCCTCTCCTGTTTTACTCTCTCTTTTCTCTACCCCTTTCCCTCCTTCCCTTTTCAATCCTCTTTTCTTTTCCTTCATTTTTCTTATCTCCTCATTTTTATTTGACAAAACCTATCTCGTTTTCATAAACAAATACCAATACTGACATTGATGACACATGAAGAAAATTACTTTTAGAGTGAACTTTTTCAGAATGAACATTGAGAATGATATTTCACATTTATTCACCATGAAGAGACTTCCACATATTAGTCATATGCAATATATTTTAGCAGAGTTTTTTCTTTGAAAGCAGGAGGAATATTTCTGTGGAGTTCAAGTTCTGATGAAGATGACATTAAGTGAAAATCATTAGTTATTAAGGGAATAGTCTATCATTAGGCTAGACCAGGTGGGGTTTGTGTTACTCACTTCCTCCACAGTCTTCTCCCAAGGGATAGACTTTCAATGTTCTGAGCAGAGAGACCAGGTGTGTTATGAGAACATAACATTTCCTTTTTAGCTCCATGAAATTGATTTAAGAGAACATATTTGCTTTTCTGCAATTCAGAGAAATGACTCAGAGAAATTAAAATCACCAACTCCCTTTGGTGATGCTTTACTTTCTTTCATGGCAGATCTATTCCTCCCATGAGCAATTTCTTACACTGAGAAAGCCTCAAGAATGTGCCCTATTAATATCACTTGAAAAAATCTATAATGATAAATGGTATAATAAACAAGCCAAGGCATGCAATAATAATGAGTTTTTAAAAATAGAAATTGAAAGAAAGGAAATAAAGTATATTGATTAACCAAGACTTCCCCCCAGAAATCTAACACTCTTGTAACTTTTTCAATATTTTATAATGCAATTATCCTTACGTATTCATATCTATTTCTAAAAGTTTTGTTAATGCTGCCTATTTACTAAACTTATCTAAAGAAACAAAGAAAATAACCATCTATGTCAGCTAGATGTAGTCTTTTTTCTCAGTTTATATATTTTTATAGTTTGTGTCTTACTAGACTTCATTTTCAAAAGATGACATGCCCACTGCTCACAGCAGCTGCAATCCATTAGCCTAATGGATTGGAATTATAGGTTGCCTTGGGAATTGTCTATTGTGTGGTAACATCAAATGTAAACCCTACTGTGAAAAGTCTTGACACTATTAAATGTGAAAAATACAATGTGTTCAGTAAAATGTTAAGAAAAGAGATGTAGGGCATTTGACTAACCAACCAGAAAGCAATATGAAGTTTATGCTGAAATAGAAACGCCTTGTGTTTTCTTGTTGTTGGAGTTGAGCAGAGTAATCATGCACTGTCATTCACCACTCAGCAGTGTAGGAAGAATAATACTAACTGCTTAGATATCCCTGTTTCCAACTAAATACTGGTCATAGACTATTGCTGTGCAGTGCTTAGTCACTCAGTTGTGTCCAACTCTTTGTGACCCACTGGACTGTAGCCTGCCAGGCTTCTCTGTCCATGGGGATTCTCCAAGCAAGAATACTGGAGTGGGTTGCCATGCCCTCCTCCAGGGGATCTTCCCAATACAGGGATTGAACCTAGGTCTCCTGCATTGCAGACAGATTCTTTAGCAGCTGACCTACCAGGGAAGCCTAGACTATTGCTAGATATGCCTTCTTCCTGCTCAGAATTCTACCTTATGAACGCTTTCATTCATTCAACAGAAAACATCTGAGCACCTGCTCTGTGCCACACATTGTGAAGGTACAAGGTTTATAGACGTGCCAAAGCCAGTAAATGACAAACAAGGAAAAGTCTTACCCCTTGACTTCTCAAGTCCTTCTGACTCTTTTCCTCTCAGCTCTACCACAGACTCCCATTACCACCCTGCCAACACATAGGAGTTTTCTGTTTGGGATCAGCTCTGCAAGAGCATTCACACACCTATGCAAACAGAGTTCATATATTTGTACTATTTAATAATTTATAATAATCTTTCTTATATACTTAGCACTGTTCTAAGGTGCAGAGAAAATTACACAAAAACTTGGTTTCTGACCTCCAGCCTGTACATTTGTAAAATGGAACATCCACTCACTCATTTATTCATTCAACAAGCAATTGCTGAGTGCTTATTTTGTGCTGATTTTGGGTGTGTGTTAAGTAATGAACAAATGAAGTGCGAAAATATGAGGACGGAGGTCAGGGAACTGAAGAAATGGTGACTAGGGTAGAAGCTAAATGAGCCAAGCAAGAAGACTAGGAGTCTAAAGGACTAATGTATTGCAGAAGGTAGAGTCCAGGTACATGCCAGGGAGGCAGAAACTGAGTAGAAGAGAAGCAATCAATGATTTCAAATGGAGAGAATGTAAGGAGACACTGAGAGCCTGGAGTGAGGCTGGGAAAGGGTGCCTCCATCTCAGAAGTGTGTAGATATAATCAAGAACTGGTGCAGAAGGAATAGCCTCTGAAGCCAGAGCTTGGCTGGAGGGATCAGATCTGGATAAATTGATGGAGAAGGGGGAGCAGTACTTCTAGTCAGTTGAGATCACAGTTTGTGTACAGGCTTGGAAATAATAGTGAGAATTGCAAGCCAAGCAGAAAGGGCCAGATATAAACAAACTGGAGCATTTGAAATAGAACCTGAGATTAATGAACTAAGATATACCAATTATTACTCTAAAGAAAAGATTTACAAAACTTTTGCTTCTAGGCTTGGTTGTTCAACTTTGTTTGCATATTACCTTACTCTTCAAATAAATCATTCATTGAGCTCTTGATGGTTATTATAACCTATACCTAAAAGAATCTTAATATTGCATATTTCCTATAAGAATTACAGACAAATATTAGGAGATTAAAATTTTGATAGGATATCCAGAGAAGAGTCCTTACTGGGGAGTGCCATTTCAGTAGAGACCTGAAGGATCTAAGAGTGAGAAACTTTCCAAAATAGAAAAAGCAAGTAAAAATGTTGTCTTCTACTTACTCCTATGCTTGGCTCCAGATTTGTTCCATCACTTAATTGTAAAAAATTACCTGCAGCAAATGACCCTGCATTAAATATTATGCTTTTGTGATAGAATGACTCAAATAAGGGTAAATATCTAATTTAGTTCCATGACAGAGATATCTTGTCTATTCCTGACATTTTCCCTAACATATCAATTTTGATGCTAAGCATGTTGATTTTCTTGGAAAAATACCCCATTTGAAATTTTATGGAAATTGCATTAAATCAACATATACATAAAATTCTGCATCCTGTTCCACATATCCGGGAAATTCTTTGCGACGCAAGCTGGATGTCCTACAGTTCAACTAAATTCTGACACTGTCTACCTGGAGATAGTGTCAGATCCCACAAGTTAAGGGCTTTGTCCTACAAGACTACCCCTACTCCCCAACGTCAAAACCCAGGCACCCAGACTATCATACTGGCTATGGATTAGAGATTCTAAGGATTGTCTTCTTGGGCTTGGTTAACTTGCTAGAAAAGAACACAAAACTCAGACATTTTATCTACTGGATCACAGGTTTATTATAAAAGAGTATACTTAGGAACAGCCAGATGGAGAAGATGCCTAGGGCAAAGGGATGTGAGATGGGGCTCAAAGCTTCCATGCTCTGTCCCAGAGCACCTCTCCCCAAACTGGTATGTGTTCCCCTACACAGAAGCTCTCCCAGTCCTATCCTTTGGGTTTATATATATATATAAAGGGTCATGTGTATTTAGATATGATGTACATATAAAATATGTGTTTTAAAATTTAACTTAATCTTTTTTAAGAGGACTATTTTTTTAATAGTCTTCATTGAATTTGTTATAATATTGCTTTTGTTGTATGTCTGGGTTTTTTGGCTGTGAAGCATGTGTGATCTTAGCTCACTGACCAGGGATTGAATCCTCACCCCCTGCATTGGAAGGTGAAGTCATAACCACTGAAGCACCAGGGAAACCCCACTAAATTTAATTTAATCTTGAACAGGTGGCACTAGTGGTAAAGAACCCACCCCGCCAATGCAGGCCAGACACAAGAGACGTGGGTTCGATCCCTGGGTTGGGAAGATCCCCTGGAGGATGGTGCAGCAACCCACTCCAGTATTCTTGCCTGGAGAATCCCATGAACAGAGGAGCCTGGAGGGGTACAGTCCACTGGATTGCAGAGAGTCAGATATGACTAATGTGACTTAGCATTCATGCCTGCAATCTTAAACAAATTTGAGGGCTGAAGTTGCAGTTTTTTTCTTTCACGGATCACTGGAGCTTTATGTCTACCAGAGCTGAGTTCTGCTACTTTCCTGGAATCGGTTTAGCTCCTTTCATTCATCTTGGGTGAATGCAAGCATCTCAGACATTTTTTGAGTCTATGGTTTAGTCCCTTAGTGGTACCTACTTTCCTTCTCTGGTCCTTACTCAGCTTCCTTCCCTTTCTTCTTAAGTTTCCTGTTCTGTGTTCTGCCAAGTGATTTGTTGTGTCCCTTTGAAGAGTTCTGTTATTTATTAAGGCCAAAAATGTATTGAAAGTTGCTTATATTTGCTGTAACTATCTTGGGAGTGTTAAACGGCATTTAATTGGTACACAAGTGGCAAGTTAGACCAGTCTCATAAATGTCTCAGAGAACACTTACGTTCATTGCATTTTATAACATTTATGTACAGGACATTAATTAGAAAATGCAATGGCAATTGCCATCTTCCCACTGGACAAAAATGACAAAATACAAATATCTTTACTAAAGGTAGCACAGTTAATTAACTTTTCTGCATTATACCTCATCATATACAAAGCAATTTGCTTTTAGAAATAGAATATGGCTTGCTACATTATTGCTTTTACAAATTCCATGTTCCTCTTTGTGCAACAAGCTCAGCCAGTGAGTTTTATTTGGAAAATTCCTAATCTATGAACTATTATTTATTCTGCATTTTATATCAGAAGACCAACTTTTAAATGGCTCATGAATCAAATAAACCTAATTGATTAAATATTCACTCATACTTACGGGTCTGATTAGGCAAGGAGAATCCTATGTACAAATCATTTTGTACTGCTTGTGTTCATGTAAGGCACCTCAGTGATATTAAATATTGATATTTAATGAATATTGGTATTCATTAAATCAATGGTATTTGCTATTTCATTATTGGAATAATGAATACTGATATTATTATATAATGAATATTGATATTTCATTATTGTAGCACTTTGTTAACATTATCTGATATGTTAAAAAATACAAAGCAAAAGAGGTATAAAGAGAGGCTGATTTAATTTCACAAAGAAAACTCCCCAATCTCAATACCTTAGGTGTACTTGAAGGATTTAATTTTGGGGCAATACTTCATGATGAGCGTTTTTCAGGTAGTGGAGAAGGCATGCAGTGAAATAGCAGAGCTAGATAGAGTCATGCTTCCTAATTTCTCTGCCTGAGAGTATTCAAAGTGGATTAAACCTCGGAACCTGACTATATATAAGGAAATAATAAAATACAGTGGTGTCAGCACCCAAAAATATAACCAAGAAGCAAGCACATGATCAGAGAGAAGTTAAGCCAAATATCTGCTTTTTCCTCTAGGCACTATTCTCCATTTCCAATTTGTAAACTCTCAGTCTTCCTGATAGAATGCTGTCTATCACTATGCAAGCCCTCACGGCCTCATTCCATGTCTGTCTCAAGAACAGTCCTAAGTTGTCTTCTTAGTGCTCTTAGTTCTCCCTGCAACTCACTTTCAGAGGATGATTGCCTGTGGCGCTGAGACTGTGTTCACTTGAGAAGATGCTGCTCCCAAGTACACTTGCTTCAAACCCCCCTTTCACATCTGTATCACTTAATTGTCCAGAATTTTATTAATGTAGGATTCTGATTGCATGGTACACTTGACTGAAGGTTTGGATAACAGGTGAAATGTCAAATCAGGAAGATAAAACTTGAAACTGAATGTAAAACATAAAAACAGAACTGTTTTAATGGTCCAAGGAAAGAGCAGGCATTTCAACCCATGTGCATGAGTGTGCACACACACATACTGACACACACTCACAGTCAACCAAGACCTGTTTGCTTGTTTTGACAAACAAGTCTGAGAGATTCAAGGCAAATCTACAAACTCCTTTTGAAAAACCCTCTCCATTACCTTCCTGACATTGTGGCAATCCAAAGCCGAAACAGTCCATAGAAATAACAACGCAGAGAGAAGTAGTACTCAGCTGAGAAAGAAATCACAAAAGGGCCTCTATGTTCAGCCTGTTTATTTAGAAATATGGCTGATTTACAATTTTGTGTTAGTTTCTTGTATATGGCAAAGTGACACAGATACACACACACACACACACATATGCACATATATATATGGCTTCCCTGGTGGCTCAGGGAATTATATACTCATTCAAATTAGTGTTACTATTCTTAAAAAAGTGTGTGTGTGCTCCAAGATTTACTTACTAGAAATATGTATATGTGTGTGTGTGTGTGTGTGTGTGTGTATATATATATATGGCTTCCCTGGTGGCTCAGATAGTAGAGAATCTGCCTGCAAAGTGGGAGACCTCCGGGTGCAATCCCTGGGTTGGGAAGATCCCCTGGAGAAGAGAATGGCTATCCACTCCTGTATTCTGGCCTGGAGAATTCCATGGACAGAGGAGCCTGGTGGGCTACAGTTTATGGGGTCGCAAAGAGTCAGACATGACTGAGCAACTAACACATTACTTTTCACATTTTTCCTTTATGGTTTATTACAGGATATTGAAAATAGTTCCCCTGTGCTATACAGGAGGACCTTGTTGATTATCTAGGAATTTTTCAGGCAAGAATACTGGAGTGGGTAGCCATTCCCTTTTCCAGGGGATCTTCCTGACTGAAAGATTGAACTAGGGTCTCTTGGATTGCGTGCAGATTCTTTACCATCTGAGCCACCAGGGAAGCCCCATTTTATACTTAGTAGCTTGAATTTGCTAATCCCAATCTCCTAGTTTATCTCTCCCTAGCCCCTTTTCCCCAGAGAAGGCAATGGCAATCCACTCCAGTACTCTTGCCTGGAAAATCCTATGGACGGAGGAGCCTGGTAAGCTGCAATCCATGGGGTCACGAAGAGTTGGACACGACTGAGCGACTTCACTTTCACTTTTCACTTTCATGCATTGGAGAAGGAAATGGCAACCCACTCCAGTGTTCTTACCTGGAGAATCCCAGGGATGGGGGAGCCTGGTGGGCTGCCATCTGTGGGCTCGCACAGAGTCGGACACGACTGAAGAGACTTAGCAGCAGTAGCAGCAGCAGCCCCTTTCCCTTTGGTAAGCAGAAATTTGTTTTCTATGTCCATGAGTCTGTTTCATAAACAGGCTCATTTGTATCATGTTTTAGATTCCACATATAAGAGACATTATATGGTATTTGTCTTTTTCTTTATGACTTACTTCACTTTGCATGATAATCTCTCAGTCATCCATGTTGCTGCAAATGGCATTCTTTCTTTCTTTCTTTTTTATGACTTATTCAATCCATGGTGGCTCAGATGGTAAAGAATCTGCCTGCAATGTGGGAGACTGGAGTTTGATTCCTGGGTTGGGAAGGTCCTCTGGAGAAGGTATGGCAAGCCACTCTAGTGTTCTTGCCTGAAAAACCCCATGGACAGAGGAGCCTGGAGGTCTGCAGTCCTTGGGGTCCCATTGAATTGGACACAACTGAGCTAGTTAGTCCTAACACTTTCACTTTCAACCCATTTTGGTTTAATTTGCCAGGGAGGTATGCATTGTTTTTCTGCTGGAAATTTTCCAGTAAGTAAATCTTGGAACACAGACACACACTTTTTAAAGAAGAGCAGCATTAATATGAATGAGTATAATCTGACTGCACACTTTGGTAGAATATCTGGCTGCAAGTGCAGGAGATGTGAGCTCGATTGCTGGGTCAGGAAGAGTCCCTGGAGGAAGATCCCCTAGAGAAAGAACTGGCAACTCACTCCAGTATTCTTGCCTTGGCAATCCCATGTGGTCGCAAAAGAGTAGGACACAACAATAAAGATAATTAGTTTTTTTGTTAAATATAACTTTAAATTCCAAAATATTCTTAGTCTAAAGGTAATAGCATTTTCCTTCTCTTTTCACCTTTTTTTCCCCCAAAGAAGCTCTAAACGCATTCCATTCTGTAAAAACTGATGATTAATTGTAATGTTTCACCAAACCAAGCTCTATTTCATTGACAGTCAATTTTAGTTATACAGACTTCATAGGGATTTAATTTTAACTTCTATCACCAATCTCTAAAAGTATAAAGGATACAGACTTTTTGAGAGCAAATTCCCAGGGTGGGGACATTGTGATTCCAGCTTTTAGATTACTGATAATACTTTCAAGTGCCTATAATACTCTGGGATGGAAACTGTCAGAAGTAATCACATCTGTTGACCTAAACCAGATGGTGATAGTGGTAGAGAACCCACCTGCCAATGCAAGAGGAGACCTAGGAGATGTGAGTTTGATTCCTGGACAATCCCCTGGAGAAGGGAATGGCAACCCACTCCAGTGTTGTTGCCTGGAGAATCCCATGGACAGAGGAGCCTGGTGGGCTACAGTCCATAGCGTTGCAAAGAGTTGGACATGACTGAAGCAACTTATGCATGAGCACAAATAGACTGCCAGTTATTTCTACAGATGAAAAAAAAAAAGGTGGAGGGAGGTGTTCAGGATCGGCAGAAAATTGCAGTTAGGGGTCTTCAACCATGTGCAACTCCTCCAACAACAAGGAGGGAATGCTTTTATAAAGGGGAAAAGAGATTAGAAAGGCTATAATAAGCAGAGTCCATTTTCCACTTTTGATATTTTTCATGGAGAAATTTATTTACTAATTTGCAAGGTGGAAGTAATTTTTCTTCCAGTTGCATTGTTGGGTCTCTTCATTTAACTTTAAAATTTAACAATTAAGTTATCTTGCAGATGGTGTTGCAGCCATGAAATTAAAAGACATTTACTCGAGAAGACTCTTGAGAGTCCCTTGGACTGCAAGGAGATCCAACCAGTCCATTCTGAAAGAGATCAGCCCTGGGATTTCTTTAGAAGGAATGATGCTAAAGCTGAAACTCCAGTACTTTGGCCACCTCATGAAAAGAGTTAACTCATTGGAAAAGACTCTGATGCTGGGAGGGGTTGGGGGCAGGAGGAGAAGGGGAGGACAGAGGATGAGATGGCTGGATGGCATCACTGACTGGATGGACGTGAGTCTGAGTGAACTCTGGGGGTTGGTGATGGACAGGGAGGCCTGGCACGCTGCGATTCATGGGATCGCAAAGAGTCATACACAACTGAGCGACTGAACTGAACTGAAGTAAAAATAGTTTTTGTTTCTTATAGAAGGAATAATAATTTGCTTCACATTTTAAAGAGATAAGATGAGAATGAGTTTCTTATAGGCTGTGGAAAAATAAAACTCAAAAAAATGTAAATGTCACACCAACAGGCCACAGTCTTAACAAACGAAATGGACAATAACTCACCGGTACCCACTTGTGTGCAGAGAGTTGGATATGACTGAATGACTAAGCATACACAAACACACTTCCAATGAAAGTGCAATTGAGCTAGTGGGATATGTCAGAAAGTAGTGATATGTTAAGGCACTGCAATTCTCATCACTTTACATTTTAAGTTCCAAGGTAGGATGAGTGGTTAGAACAGAGATGCTTGTAAGGTCTTGGGTTTAGTATTCTCCAACAATTAGTGGCATGTTTACATCCTGCTTGTTACCAGGGAAAGTTGGTTCAGAGTTAATAAAAGTCTGTTGTTTCTACATCAAAAGTAAATTGAAATATATATTCAATGGTTGGAGTAGGTGAAGTGCGTCTGCTTTTATATAAAGAACCCCACTTTTTAAAAAAGTTATGGCAAGTAATGCTCAATTATAAAGAACATATATTATGACTCAATGCTGTCCAATACTTGTATCCTTTCTTAATGAGCTCTGCTAACCCAATTATGTCAGTCATCAAAACAAAATATGACTTAAATGTTTACATGGTTTATTGACATAAGGTTGCACTCAGTAGGTTTTTTGTTTTTAAATTAAAGTGATTTGGAATATTCTGAATGGTATTTGGGATACCGGAATGGCCATGAGCACTTCTTGTTTGTAAACTGTCCTGCCAATCAAATATAAAGCAACCTAGAATAATTTAGTCTTGATCAACACAAATCAAAGAGAGTGAAAAGATTGGGAATGAGCCGAAGTTATCTAAATCAATTGTTAACATAGAAAATCAAACTCCAAATGACTCTCCATTGTTTTGTCCATAGAGACAATGAATTTGATGATTCAGCATCATACTATTGAATTTTCCAACGGTTAAGAAAGAGTTGGCATCTGTAACTCTGTTTCTGTGTTTCAGAGAACTCTGCTCAATACTCTGTAATGGCCTATATAGGAAAAGAATCTAAAAAAGAGCTGATGTATGTATATGTATAACTGATTTACTTTACTGTACATCTGAAACTAACAGAACATTATAAATCAATTATGATTCAATAAAATTAAAAAACATTACTAAATATAAAAAAATGGTAAATTCTCCAGCTCCTTTGATCAAGTTAATCAGGATTTTAAAATAAACCAAATATTTAAGGACTAAATTAGAAGTCTTTTCATCCTGAATTACCTAATTTTGTTATTTTTGTGAATTAAATTCCATAATCACTGCTGTTCTTCTTAGTATTACTCTCTTTACATGGCAACCACTTGATGAAACCAGAGATTTGTTGATCAAAGATTAGAAAGTTTCATTTCATTTAGGCTTGCTACACACTGTTAGATTTATCTGCCCCTGTGAAACAAATTGCTCCCAAAGACACTTTGAATGAAGCCTGATCCATAATCTCTGTCAGCTGCATGTTGAACTCAGTACATCTGTCACATTTTTTTATTAAAGGAAAGCAAATGTATTGAAATGGATATAATATTTTGAAAAATATATCTAATCTACATTATACATGTATTCTCAGGCTAGCAATGGAGCTTGATTTAACAGAAAAACTTTATCGCCCATTCTGGTGTTTAGTTTATAGCCTCTGTATCTTGTTTGCCAAAACAATAAAAAGTCTGCTTTATGTAATCAACAAAAATAACAAGCATTTTCATGGTTGAGCAAACTGAGAGATAGTTCATTGTAATCTGCTTTATGGTTATAATTGAAAAAATTATAAAAGACTGGTTAAATATGTATATCAAAAGAGTGTTTCCATAGTGAAATTTGCAAATGTATATGGTCTTCATTTTAAAAAATCAGAGTTTCTCTACATGGGGAGGAAAGCAGAAAGAAAGTCATAGTGAATCATATGACTTCATATCAGAAAGTCAAAGTGAATTACAGTGAAAGCAAAAGCTAATAATAAGGCTAAGGTAAATGTTGCAATTTAAACATTAGAAATTACATTTGATTTTATTAGAAAAAAGTATTTTATTTACTTTTATTAATATTTAAAAGTACTCGATTTTATTTAAAGGAAAGACAGAAATGTCAAACTAAATCTCTCAGGTTAACAGTTCAGTTTAATTTTTTCTAGTGAAAAAAATATGTAAATCTTCATGAGTCCCCATCTGTGGCATTATAATGAAGCCATTCTCCAAGAAAAAGAAATGCAAAAAAGCAAAATGGCTGTCTGAGGAGGCCTTACAAATAGCTGTGAAAATAAGAGAAGCAAAAAGCAAAGGAGATAAGGAAAGAAATAAGCATCTGAATGCAGAGTTCCAAAGAATAGCAAGGAGAGATAAGAAAGCCTCCCTTATGGATCCATGTGAAGAAATGGAGGAAAACGATAGAACAGGAAAGACTAGAGATCTCTTCAAGAAAGAGATCGGGATACCAGAACACCTGACCTACTTCTTGAGAAACCTGTATGCAGGTCAGGAAGCAACAGTTAGAACTGGACATGGAACAACAGACTGGCTCCAAATAGGAAAAGGAGTACATCAAAGCTATATATTGTCACCCTGCTTATTTAACTTATATGCTGAGTACATCATGAGAAACGCTGGACTGGAAGAAGCACAAGCTGGAATCAAGGTTGCTGGGAGAAATATCAATAACCTCAGATATGCAGATGACACCACCCTTATGGCAGAAAGTGAAGAAGAACTAAAGAGTCTCTTGATGAAAGTGAAAGTGGAGAGTGAAAAAGTTGGCTTAAAGCTCAACATTTAGAAAACTAAGATCATGGCATCTGGTCCCATCACTTCATGGGAAATAGATGAGGAAACAGTGGAATCAGTGGCTGATTTATTTTTCTGGGCTCCAAAATCACTGCAGATGGTGACTGCAGCCATGGAATTAAAAGACACTTACTCCTTGGAAGGAAAGTTATGACCAACCTAGATAGCATATTCAAAAGCAGAGTCATTACTTTGTCAACAAAGGTCCATCTAGTCAAGGCTATGGTTTTTTCAGTGGTCATGTATGGATGTGGGAGTTGGACTATAAAGAAAGCTGAGCACTGAAGAATTGATGCTTTTGAACTGTAGTGTTGGAGAAGACTCTTGAGAGTCCCTTGGACTGCAAGGAGATCCAACCAGTCCATTCTAAAGGAGATCAGTCCAGGGTGTTCATTGGTAGGACTGATGTTGAAGCTGAAACTCCAACACTTTGGCCACTTGATGCAAAGAGCTGACTCATTTGAAAAGACCCTGATGCTGGGAAAGGTTGAGGGCAAGAGGAGAAGGGGATGACGGAGGATTAGATGGTTGGATGGCATCACCAACTCAATGGACATGGGTTTGGATGGACTCTGGGAGTTGGTGATGGACAGGGAGGCCTGGCATGCTGTGGTCCATAGGGTCACAAAGAGTCAGACATGAGTGAGCGACTGAATTGACTGAATGCAGCCATAGCCAAAAATTTCAAAGTTTCTTAAGGACTTATAGATAAATATTGTTGTAAAAAATAATCTTTAGAACATATGAACATGCTTGATTTTATATAGACTGTTTACTCCTTATCTCCATTCTCATATCAACATAGTGTCTTAAGGCCACACATGTAACAAATCCTAGGCATTGTTCTTCTATCTACATTTTTTCCTTGTAAGTACTAAGCTATCAATATGTAACACATTTTTTATTCAACAAAAAGAACACGTTTTTAAAAACTCATGCAAAGACTGATGCCAATCATAAAAGGAGACCATTGCTTCTCCTTTTGAATTTTAAAGTAGAAGTAAATGAAAATGATAGCAGTCAAGTAACTACATTGTAAGATAAGTAAAGCAGATTTAAATAAAATCAATTATAGAACTTCATTCTGGTTTTCTATTTCCCAATACAGATATTTGGTTATGAACGGCAGTGTGTTATCAGAGCTTTGGAAATATTTTATTACACTCAAAAAGTCTGTATCATTCTTCTTAACATTCAAATAATTTTAAACTTTCATTTTGAATGAACTTTTTAGAATCAGCTTGGAAGAACTTTTCTATCTCTGTTATATAATACATAACTGTGATGATCTGCCTAATGTGTGATTGGCTTGTGGGGAAATTGGTATTTAACTTTGAGTGTGATAATATAGACCCTAATTGCCAAGAAATTAGTTTCTCTTGGAGCTTGATTATGCTTTTATTCAATATGTAAATATATTGAAGTATTGATGTAGTTATGTTTGCACTGTATTTGTGTTACAAAGCATCATCGAGAGTGGCTGTGTGGTCTTCATTTAGGGATTGCAGTGATTCTGTGTTGTTTCCCATGTGGTCTCTCATAAATAAAAGGAACTGAGGGAGTTATAAAGACAATATTGTAGTCAGGTTGGCTGCCCTGTTTCTCCATCACAGAAGAGAAGTTGATATCTTTCCATTTCTTCTTCAGGTTCTCCTGAGGAAGAGTCTACATGAGAACTTATACCCATTATCAGAGAATAAAATTAGGGTTTACAATATCTTGCTCTCAAATGGTATAGTTGTCGCTTAAATGTAGTGCATAAAGAATGAATATTTAATCTTCGTAGAGTAATTATCATTGTCTACAAAGTGCCAATTGTTTTATATATGTTGTTCTCAGTGGTGAATAATCCACCTATGAAACAGGAGACGTGGGTTAGATTGTGGGGTTGGGAAGATCCCCTGGAAGAGGACATGGCAACCCACTCCAGTATTACAGCCTGGAAAATCCCCAAACAGAGGATCCTCGTGGGCTACAGTTTATGCAGTCACAAAAGAGTCAGATGACTTAGCAACTAAAAACAGCAATATATTTTACCGACAATGAAAGATAGAAAATATTATTACACCTACTTAACAGCTGAGGAAGGTAAAGATGGCAGAAGTTAAGTAAAATTGTGTAAAGTCACAGTTCAGTTAGCTGGACAGTCAAAGCTTTGCTTCAGTCAGTTCAGTTCAGTCGTGTCCGACTCTTTGCGACCCCATGAATCACAGCATGCCAGGCCTCCCGGTCCATCACCAACTCCTGGAGTTTACTCAAACTCACATCCATCAAGTCAGTGATGCAATCCAGCCATCTCATCCACTGTAGTCCCCTTCTCCTCCTGCCCCCTATCCCTCCCAGCATCAGAGTCTTTTCCAATGAATCGACTCTTCGCATGAGGTGGCCAAAGTATTTGCTTAGATATCTCCAAAGCCCAGGTTCTTTCCCTTGTACTGGGTGATTCCCAATGCTGATAAAGTTTAAAATGTGCATATCTAGTCCCAAAACCTGTGTTAGATTTGTTCCCCTCTACAGAGGCCTGGAAAGAGGAACTGGAGAGATTTTATATTTGTAATCCTATAGGGGCCGTAACAATTTTTATCAGTCACATTCAATGTGACATCAAGGAATGGAAAATTCCAGTAGTTGCAAACAGCTAGTTGTGGTTTTCGGGAGAAGGCAATGGCACCCCACTCCAGTACTCTTGCCTGGAAAATCCCATGGACAGAGGAGCCTGGTAGGCTGCAGTCCATGGGGTCACTAATAGTCCAACACGACTGAGCAACTTCACTTTCACTTTTCACTTTCATGCATTGGAGAAGGAAATGGCAACCCACTCCAGTGTTCTTGCCTGGAGAATCCCAGGGACTAGGGAGCCTGCTGGGCTGCCGTCTATGGGGTTGCACAGAGTTGGACACGACTGAAGTGACTTAGCAGCAGTTGTGGTTTTCACTTTAGGTCATATAGAATAGTGGTTTATATCAACACTGGTCATTAGGAATAGAAAGTAAGCTAAATGTGTAATTTAAAATTTTCTAATAGTTATACTAAAAAAGTTAAAAAAAGATGAAATTAATTTTAATAATAAATTTCATTTGATACAAAATTTCCCAAATGTAGTTTCAACATGAAAAATTTTGATATGATAATTTACATTCTTTTTCCATATAGAGTCTTCAAAATCTAGTGTGTTTATTATACATACTGAAGATCTCAAATAGAATGATAATTTTTCATCAGAAATATTAGATCTGTATTCAGAGTTCATAAAATTTACAGATGGAAAATGATTAATTAATCCAAGTTCTTTTAGGACTGTAAAATATTTGAATATCAGTTTTAAAATTTTTTATTGATATATAACCTTAATAAAATCAATATAAATAATATTCACATTTCTCAATACATAGGAGTCGTTTCTTTCTGAGTCATTGTCAACCCTGGTTGATCATCAGATTCAGTGAAGAGGCAGGATGCTTTGTGTTTTGGGACCCAGTCCTAGGTATTAAATATTTTTTTTTCCCAAATAAACTTTTTATTTTGAATCAATTTAGATTTACAGAGAAGTTTCACAGCAAGTGTCCATATATCCCACACTCAGATTTTCCTATTATTAATAGGAAATATCTTATTTTGATAAACTAATTTGTCATGATTAACGCACTAGTATTGGTACATCATTATTAACTAAAGCCCATACTTTATTTTCTCATATGTCCTTTATTGTTCTAGAATCTAATCCAGGGTATCACATTACATTTAGTCAGCAGGAGGTCTAAAGTTACCTCTTAGCTGTGACATTTTCTCAGACTCTCCTTGTTTTTGATGGCCTGAAGGTCATCTTCTGAGTAGCATTGATCGGGAATCATATAAAATACTTCATTTAATATTCTTTGGATTTTTTCCTTCATAATTAGACTGGGACTATGGGATTTTTTGAGAGGGAGACCACATAGATAACATGTCATTCTCATCTCATCATATTAAGATTATCAATTGTTTACTACTCTTAGTGAAAGTGAAGTCGCTCAGTCCTGTCCAACTCTTTGCGACTCCATGGACTGTAGCCTACCAGGCTCCCCAGTCCTTGGGATTTTCCAGACAAGAGTGCTGGAGTGGGTTGCCATTTCCTTCTCCAGGGGATCTTCCCGACCCAGGGATCGAACCCGGGTCTCCCGCATTGTAGGCAGACGCTTTACCATCTGAGCTACCAGGGAAGCCTACTCTTACTCTCAACTAATATTACTTGTGAAATTCTATCATAGCCAATGTGCTATCAATGTAACTTTCTCTTGTTGTTGACCTTGATCACTTGGCTCAGGTGTTATTTTTCAGGTATCTCTGTTATGAAGTTATTATTTTTCCCCCTTTCCATACTGTACTCTTTGGAAGAAAGTCACTATGTGCAGCACACACTTTTGATATAGGAAATGATTCTGCTCCTCCTTCACAGTGGAATCTCTGCCTGTTACTTGAAATATCTCTGCAAGGAAAATTTTTTTCTTATCCCTTATCTATTCATTCATTAAATAGACAAGGGAAATTTATTTATATCAGTAGAGATTCATGGATATTTGTTTTAAGCCTCAGGTCATAATTCAATACTCTTTATTTTGCTGCTCAAACGTTTCCAACTTTGGTCATTAGGAGCTTTTAATTGTCTCCTGCATCCTTTTGACATACTTCCATCATTATGTGTGTGTGTGTTTGCATAAAGTTTAAATATAAAGTTTTAAAATTTAAATTACTTAAAATTAAATTTAAAAATCTACTTCCTTTGACTCCTTTTCCTTCTTTTAAATGCTTAGTTGCTACCTATGGCTACTGTATCTGTGAACAAAACACCATGTTGGACAATAGACTCTAGAGTAAAACTGCCTAGGCTTAGCTCCTGGATATCTCACTTACTAGCTAACTAACGTTGTCTGAGTTGATTAACCATCTTGTCACTTAATTTCCAGGACTTAGTAGGTGGTGCAGTGGTAAAGAATCTGCCTGCCAATGCAGCAGACACAGGAGATGTGAGTTTGATCCCTGGGTCGGGAAGATCCCCGGGAGGAGGAAATAGCAACCCACGCCAATATTCTTGCCATGGACAGAGCAGCCTGGTGGGCTTGACAGTCCATGGGGTTGCAAAGAGTCAGACATTACTGAGGGCACAAACACACGCATGCATATACTTCCCATACGTATAAGATCATAACAACAGTACCTTCTACTTAATGGAGATGTCTTTTCAAATTAAATGATCTAATTCATGCAAAGTACTTATAATAGAGCTATACACATACCTATGGACTTCCCTGGTGGCTTAGACGGTAAAGCGCCTGTCTACAATGCGGGAGACCCAGGTTCGATCCCTGGGTTGGGAAGATACCCTGGAGAAGAAAATGGCAATCCACTCCAGTACTATTGCCTGGAAAATCCCACAGACACAGGAGCCTGGTAGGCTACAGTCCATGGGGTCGCAAAGAGTTGGACATGACTGAGTGACTTCACTCACACATACCTACCTATAAGTTGTCAAAAAATCAATTATCTCTAATATTTGGCATTTTTTTCAAAATACTGTCTTTTTAATTATATTTTCAAGATAAATTGCTGGCAACTTGTTGCTTCAAGGAAGATTTAAAGACAAAATTCTTTTAATTGACTTTTGATGGGCCAAGATTTTCCCCTTCCTTTCTAACACTCAACAGAATTGTGAAAAATACAAAGTTTGAACTTGACTTCTCTTTTCAGTTTTTAAAGTGATTATTAGGTATAGTCAACATGCTATCTGATACATGTATTTAAATTAAATGATTTGATTAATATTATATGTGTACACTTGTGAAACTATCACCACAGTGATCATGAACATATCCGTGAGACCCATAGGATTTCTTGTACTCCTGTGTAATCCCTTATCAAGACTCATCCACAGTCACAAGGATATTGTACTGAATATGTATATTGCAAAGGATTCTTTCTAAAAAGCAAGCTGTACATTTTTTTTTGTCCATTGTGCCCATTTATACTGCATCTTTTTCTTCTAAAAGGATGCATTTACTTTCCTCCAGTGTACATAATAAAATGGGCAAAAACAAAATAGTCTGACTCCAGTGATGGTGCAATGGAAATTGTATCCAGCTCCTGTCATGACTATAGGCCAGGGTTACAGAGTGTTTGCACACTCTGTGAATTATGTTTCCACACATTATCAAATGTGTGTCTTAATTCTGAATGTACACCTTAGGCAATTGTTAATCTTCAGGAGCAGAAAAGCTCAAGCCCAACCTTTTTATGTTACCTCATTATTCCTGTTCATAAATGAAAATTTAATTTCTTTTATGGGACTTAGTGCGGTCAACTGTTATATTATTAATTATAGAACTGCTGCTAATGCCTAGGAATGATATTTTAATAAGATTTAATCTATTTTCCATATTCTAGTGTCTTTCATAGTTACATCTCTGTTTTTTCTTCCTGCTTTTATTCTGTTTGCAACCAAATACAGCAGTGCAAGCTGTAATTCCAACTTGGTTGGTGTTTCTGAGGCAGTCATATCACTCACAATCCAGGCTCTCTGAATTTGCTCAGAAAAAAGAAAGACAGGAAATACCACTTTATTTCAAATGTCAACTGTGGTCTTGAACCACGTCTAAGTCTAGCTTTAAGATTTGGTCCCTTCACAATTGCTAAGGGCTGTCTTATATACATGTATTTGAAAACTTTTCCTGAAACTTTTTCATTTGGAAATTGTTTTGTGTTTCACATGAACAATAGTTTTGATTTTAGTCATGCTTTAAGGCTGTTGAAGAATTGATGCTTTTGAACCATGGTGTTGGAGAAGACTCTTGAGAGTCCCTTGGACTACAAGGAGATCAAACCAGTTAATCCTCAAGGAAATCAGTCCTGAATATTCATTGGAAGGACTGATGCTGAAGCTGAAGTTCCAATATGTTGGTCACCTGATGTGAAGAACTGAGTCACTGGAAAAGACCCTGATGCTGGGAAAGATTGAAGGCAGGAGGAGAAAAGGATGACAGAGGATGAGATGGTTGGATGGCATCACCAACTTGATGGTCATGAGTTTGAGCAAGCTCCAGGAGCTGGTAATGGCACCCCACTCCAGTACTTTTGCCTGGAAAATCCCATGGAAGGAGGAGCCTCCTAGGCTGCAGCCATGGGTTTGGGAAGAGTCGGACATGACTGAGCGATTTCACTTTCACTTTTCACTTTCAGGCATTGGAGAAGGAAATGGCAACCCACTCCAGTGTTCTTGCCTGGAGAATCCCAGGGATGGGGGAGCTGGTAGGCTGCCATCAATGGGGTCGCACAGAATCGGACATGACTGAAGTGACTTAGCAGCAGCAGCAGGAGTTGGTGATGGTGATGTCCGACTATTTTGTGATCCCCTGGAGAAGGAAATGGCAACCCACTCCAGTATTCTTTCCTGGGAAATCCCTTGGACAGAGGAGCCTTGTGGGCTACAGTACACGGGGTCACAAAGAGCTGGACACGACAGGGAGTGAACAGCAACAACAATGGACTGTATCCTGCCAGGCTTCCTCTGTTCATGGGATTTCCCAGGTAAGAATACTGGAGTGGTTTGACATTTCTTTCTCCAGGAAATCCTTCCACCCAGGAATTGAACCTATGTCTCCGCATTGGCAGGCAGATTCCTTACCACTGACCCACCTGGGAAGCTCAGTGAATCTCTACTATGTTGCTGCTACTGCTAAGTCGCTTCAGTCGTGTCTGACTCTGTGCGACCCCATAGATGGCAGCCCACCAGGCTCCACCGTCCCTGAGATTCTCCAGGCAAGAACACTGGAGTGGGTTGCCATTTCCTTCTCCAATGCATGAAAGTGAAAAGTGAAAGTGAAGTCGCTCAGTCGTGTCCGACTCTTAGCGACCCCATGGACTGCAGCCCACCAGGCTCCTCCATCCATGGGGATTTTCCAGGCAAGAGTACTGGAGTGGGGTGCCATTGCCTTCTCCGAATCTCTACTATATAATGGCATTAAAGGATGAAAACTGAGCAATTTACTTCCTACACTTTGCATAGTTAATTTTTCCCAGGGTAGTGCCAATTAACATTATGAGAGCTATGCTATTTTATTGTATATTTTTCTTCAGGCATAAAGATTGAGATCTAAGTTGTTTTAAGTTAGTATTTCTTCCTTTTTATTCTCAGAAAGCATAATATTGAGTTAGGCTACTCCCATGGTGCTCTCTGTTTCTCTTTCTTCTGTTCCTAGAACATTTTAATTATTAGCATAATATTTTTTTACATAATTGCTCTACGTTTTTATCTGATCAACTCATGAGAGAGAAATTAAAAATAGTTTTGGTTCTGGTGAGTTGGAAGGATCAGCTCTTTTAGGACATTTAAGTTTGTGTTATGGTGTATGACATTAATGGGAATTCACAATAGGATGAGAGAAACCTAATCTATAGGTCAATTTTAAAAGATAGGAGAGCAGAAAAAGAAATCTATTCTACTTGGTCCACATGTACTTACTCAGCATTCCATATGTTTTGATGGCTGATCAGGTACTAGAAATATGGCCAACTGGGAAAAAGCTTAAAGACATAATTGTTTTCTGCAACATGTTTAGTATGACAGAGAAGAATGGCACATGTTAGCTTATCTGGACTGCTTTTGTTTTGAGGAGTGGAGGAGATAATGTGAAAAAGCATGTAATTGAAAATAGGAGACATAGGGATGAAACTTTGGAATTACCAAAGTTTAAGGAGCAGAGGAAGAGGGTAAGAAGGACTATTAAGAGAGAGGGAGGCTTCCCAGGTGGTGCTAGTGGTAAAGAATCTGCCTGCCAACACAGGAGACACAAGAGATATCAGTTTGTTCTCTGGGTTGGGACAACCCCCTGGAGTAGGAAACTACAAGTTGCTCCAGTCCTCTTGCCTGGAAAATGCCATGGACAGAAGAGCCTGGCAGGCTACAGTTCATGGGCTCACATAAAGATAGACATGACTGAACACATGCACATGCAAGAGAGATAAGAGGTATAGAGGAGAAAATGGAATTAAAGAACCAGAGGTAAAGTTACAGCAAAAGGGAACGATTAGTAGCCCAACCTGTTGGAGGGAGGGCTGGTTCTGTGAGTAAAAAGATAGTTTCCTTGGATTTGGTAACTTCTATTACCTCACCTCTGAGGGTAGGGGCTTCCCTGTGGCTCAGACGGTAAAGCGTCTGCCTGCAATGCGGGAGACCCAAGTTCGGTCCCTGGGTCAGGAAGATCCCCTGGAGAAGGAAATGGCAACCCACTCCAGTACTCTTGCCTGGAGAATTCCATGGACTGAGGAGCCTGGTGGGCTACAGTCCATGGAGTCGCAGAGTCGGACACGCCTGTGTGACTTCACTTTCACTTTCATTACCTCACCAAACTTTTTATTTTATCTTATTATTCAAATAAGAATAATTTTGTCATATTTATTCAAATCTTATTTTTTAAGATTGTATTATCTATGTTGCAACTACTCAACTCTGTTATTGTAGGGCATGAGCAGTCGTAGAGAATATATAACTGAATTGGCTGTGCTCCAGTAAAACGTTTTATATAATAACAAGTGGCTTGACTTTGGGCTGTTGGCCATAGTTGCCAACCAGATGGAAAAACTGAAACAAGATAGTTTGTTAGTTGTTTGAGACTAAATAGCTGATAAGTGACAGGCACAGTTACACATATGCTAGGGTTCATGATCTCTTCACTACATCATGTCACCTCTAAAATGCTAACTTTGCAAAAGTCAGTTAGGGCCACTTTGGGTTTTTTTTTTTTTTTTTTTAATTTTATTTTATTTTTAGACTTTACATAACTGTATTAGTTTTGCCAAATATCAAAATGAATCCGCCACAGGTATACATGTGTTCCCCATCCTGAACCCTCCTCCCTCCTCCCTCCCCAAATTTGGTTTTTATTCAATTCTCTCCTTGAATAATACAGCTCCTGTGCATTCAATCACCTTTTTGTGGGACATGTGCCTGTATGCAATGTCTTGCTGGTATTCATCTCACAACTAGCCTTGATATGGATGGCAGTTGTAGATTCTTATGGCTTATTTTTTTAGGTGGTCCATCCTCTAAAATATTGTTTCTCAAAAGGTGTCATAGAATTTGATAGTTTTCCATTAGGAATCTCTTTTAAAAATGCAAACAGGACTGCAAAGCAATATACATTACAACTCAATTTGAATTAGTATAGCAGGTATTTTTTATTAATTTACATATTGAGAAAAAATTGGAATACAATACTGTATTAGCTTAAGGTGTTCTACTAATGATTATATATATGTATACATATATATATATATATACGTTCATTCACTTCAGTTGTGTCTGCCTCTTTGCAACCCTATGGACTGTAGCCTACCCCTCTGGCTAGAATACTGGACTGGGTTGCCATGCCCTCCTCCAGGGGGATCTTCTTGACCCAAGGGTTGAACATGCATCTCCTGAGCATTCTGCATTGCAGGCAGATTCTTTACTGTTAAGCCCCTGGGAAAGCCCCATATATACATATATATAATGTAAAATGGTCATATGTTTTTCAGATAATACTAAGAACACTGGTGATCAGCAAAGTCTGATAAAAGTAGAAGTTAAGGGAAGAGGAAATGGAGAAAAATGTCTTTGATACATACTTGTTGAAATCATTAGAAATTAAATATCTCAGCAAAATGTAACATATATGTTGATGTGCAATTCTTATACTGTAGTCTTTTCAATTATGTTAATATGTGCTACCGGTTAACAGAGCCAGAGGTGTTCCAAAGGTTGCAAGACTTTTAGATACTGAAAGTAATGAAAATACGATCTGTGATGTATAAGTTGAGTGTGTTGAGTTTCATGTGGGTCTTTGGTATATATGTTATATCTACTCAATCCAATTCGAATATGAACAGTTCCAATCACATTGGGGCTTCCCAGGTGGCGTTAGTGGTAAATAACCCACCTGCCAACACAGGAGACATAAGAGATGCAAGTGTGATCCCTGGGTTTGGAAGGTCCCCTGGAGGAGGGCATGGCAACCACCCCCCGTCCTGCAGCCCCCCGCAGCACTCTTGCCTAGAGAATCCCATGGACAGAGAAGCCTCATGGGCTTCAGTCCACTGAGCTGCAAAGAGTTGGACCCAACTGATGTGACTTAGCATGGAGCACCGTTCCAATCACAGTAGCCAAAATGCCCGCTTTCAATGTGTGATAAAAAGTGAATTATTTTAAAAAGTCACCATTTTATCATAAACCCTAGTAGACAGAGTACTTAATAAATGAACTGATACTTGCACAAATGCACAAGTGTAAGAATTAATGAATGACTGAGTGAATTAATCAATTAGTCATAATCCTCAAATGATCTTAGGGTACAGCTTTATTAATCTATAAAAATCTCACCCAGAGATAATAATTGCATTTTCTACATGGGGAAAGAAATAGATAAAACTGCTGTTTAGGGTGACTCTTTGGGAATGCTGATAGAACATTAAGGATCAGCAGGGACCCCAGGCAGGTTCCACCCCATAGCATCTTCTGGATTGAAAACAGCAGGAGAATCACATTCCACATCATTTCCCAAATCATTTTTCTTCTTCAGAAGAATGACTAACAACTGTGAAGGAAAATTGAAGTCTTACTAGACTTTTGAAAAGAGGAAGAGATTATGACAGTGAAAGCTTATGGAAAGAAATGGACTAGAGTTATTTAAAAATAATAAATGTATCCTGTAAGGTGTATTAAACATATAGAGTGGATCTTTAATTGCTTAGAATTCTAGGCTCAGTATTTTGGATCAATATTTTAGCTTTTAGCAATAACACATTCTATTTTTTCTAGCACAGTAATAAAACATTGTCATAATTTTAGAAAATATAAAGAAAACCTCTGGCTGGATTTTCAAAACTGTGTTTGGTGAGTCATTACTGATTTTAAGTTTAAAAGAAAACATTCTGTTCCCTTGGAGGTTCAAACCAATCTGACAGTTCAGCTTCCCTTTGTGTGGGTCCTGTCGGAGCTATGAGCTATTATTCATGTAAGATACATAAATATTTCCTTTTAACATACATGGTTTGATGGTGCGTTCCCCCTTCATCCTTCTATTTTCCTCTGCCTGCATAAGAACAAGAATGAAAAATTGAATTGGCTTAAGGCATTAACAAAATCCTAACTGCTGGAAGCAAAAGAAGCAAGAGAGTTTGCTGGAGAAATCAACCTGCACCATATCATTTAGGACAAACCACAAGGCCCTAAGCCTGTTTTGAATATGTATTACCTTGTACAAACAGGAAATGAGTAAAATCTACAGAAAAAAGGAGAAAACACATTTTATACAATTTAATTAAAATCCTTGAGGATCCTACAATGTTATTTTTTGATCTAAAATAATACTGAAACATCAATATAGAAAGCAAATTCTAAGAAGTGGAATGGTGCCCATTCACCCCATCTGACTACCTGGATTAGTGCCATAAGTAGCTCAATGTTTCCTTAAAATGGTAACTTTTTTTCTCAAGTATCCAAAGTTACTGCTGGAATATCAATCTTACCTGGTTTTCTTGTGGTGGTTTAGTCGCTAAACCCTGTCTGACTCTTGCAAACCCATGGACTATAAACCTTCCAGGTTCCTCTGTCCATGGGATTCTCCAGGCAAGAATCGTGGAGTGGATTGCCATTTCCTTCTCCAGGGTCTCTTCCTGATCCAGGAATCGAACCCAGGTCTCCTGCATTGCAGGCAGATTCTTTACATGCTGAGCTACGAGGGAAACCATGTGATTTTCTTAATGGCAGTGTTTAACCAGATTAGGTCAATTCTCAGATCCTATTCATTACTAGATAACTGACTGGTAATTAATTATTAAATGTTAAGTACTTAGAACCTAGCCTATCAATTCAGTTCAGTTCAGTTGCTCAGTCAAGTCTGACTCTTTGCGACCCCATGGACTGCGGCATGCCAGACCTCTCTGTCAATCACCAGCTCCTGGAACTTGCTCAAACTCATGTTCATGGAGTGAGTGATGCCATCCAACCATCTCATCCTCTGTCGTCCCCTTCTTCTCTTACCTTCAATCTTTCCCAGCATCAGGGTCTTTTCAAATGAGTCAGTTCTTCGCATCAGGTGGCCAAAGTATTGGAGTTTCAGCTTCAGCATCAGTCTTTCCAATGAATATTCAGGACTGATTTTCTTTAGGATGGACTGGTTGGATCTCCTTGCAGTCCAAGGGACTCTCAATTGTCTTCTCCAACACCACACAAACTGTCAATAATATACTTGTCATACATGCTTAAAAAAAAAAGCATCAATTCTTAAGCACTCAGCTTTCTTTATAGTACAACACTCACATCCATATTTTACTACTGGAAAAACCATAGCTCTGACTAGATGGACCTTTGTGGGTAAAGTAATATCTTTGCTTTTTTAATATGCTGTCTAGGTTTATCATAATTTTCTTCCAAGGAGTAAGTGTCTTTTAATTTCATGGCTGCAGTCACCATCTGCAGTGATTTTGGAACCCAAGAAAATACAGTCTGTCACTGTTTCCATTGTTTCCCCATTTATTTGCTATGAAGTAATGGGACTGGATGCAATGATCTTAATGTTTTTAATGTATAGTTTTAGGCCAACTTTTGCATTCTCCTCTTTCACTTTCATCAAGAGGCTCTTTACTTCTTTGCTTTTTGCCATAAGGGTGGTGTCATCTGCGTATATGAAATTATAGATATTTCTCCCAGCAATCTTGATCCAGCTTATTTTTCATCCAGCCCGGCATTTTGCATGATGTACTCTGCATATAACTTAAATAAGCAGGGTGACTATACAGTCTTGACATACTCCTTTCCCGATTTGGAATCAGGCTGTTGCTCCATGTCCGGTTCTAACTATTTTCTTGTCTTGCATACAGATTTCTCAGGAGGCCGGTCAGGTGGTCTGATATTCCCATCTCTTTAAGAATTTTCCATATTTTGTTGTGGAAAATACTAGCCTACGGTAATCACTCAATAAATGTGGACAATAAACATAGATTCATGAATGTTGTTAATGAGTCACATCTCAGTCAATCTCTGCTTAAAAATCAGAGTATCCAGGGATTGAATAAACCAAGTGAAGTCTGTTTTGCCATGCCTCATTCATAAGGCAACCAAAATTTCCTTGCACAAGTTTCACAAAAATTAAAAGGCAGTACCACTGTGTTTTTACTTGAAAAAAACTAATAGCAATTAGGAGAAAATATGGAAAAATGACTTGTGAAGAAAGATATTTCAAAAGTTCTTTGTAAGTTAATTAGAAACTTAATGATGCTGTCAAAATTTATTTTGCATGATTCAAGATGAAGCCTCTGAAAAGAGGGATAATATCTGATAAATTATCCTATCAACTGCTGTACATAAGCCTGTTATTTCAGGCAAGATAATTGCATGGTAAACAGCATTAGCTATTCATTAGTTGTAGCTGTTCTAACTGATTCTTTCTCAGCTGGGCAGATTTAATTTAGTGACAAGAAAAATACTGCAAATCAGCTCTGTGATATAAACTATGTAAATACAGGAATAAATCAGTAGGAAATAATTCTGACATACATGAAGATAGCCGATGTTTAAAGAATAAAATTCTCACAACTGGTTGCCATGATACTATATTAGATAGTTGTTAATATCTGTAAGTAGTAACATTTACAGCCAATAGTGTATTTTGATAAGTGCAATCAGTATATATGAATATGTTAGATGTTATAAGGAATCACTGGGAAATCAACTAAATACAATCATATTTGTTCATCATAATCAAAATTGGTATGTTTTTGTCTCATTGAAACCAAGATTTCTTATTCATTCCTGCCTACTTGTATTGTTTATAGTAAAAACTGTGATTGAGTTTTCCATGGACATGTAAATGTTATCATTTCCTCTCTTAATGTGCTTAGTTGTTCAGTACTTTCCAACACTTTTTTGGACTTCCTTGGTGGCTCAGACGGTAAAAGCCACATTATGGGAGACCCGGGTTCAGTCCCTGGGTTGGGAATAGTCCCTAGCAAAAGAAATGGCAGCCCACTCCAGTACTCTTGCCTGGAAAATCCCATGGACAGAGGAGCCTGGTAGGCTACAGTCCATGTGGTAGCAAAGACTGGGACACGACTGAGCGACTTCACTTTCTTTCTTTCTTTCTTTCCAATACTTTGCAATCCCATGGACTGTAGCGCACCAGGCTCCTCTATGGGATTCTTCAGGCAAGAATACTGGAGTGGGTTGCCATGCCCTTCTCCATGAAATTTTCCCAACACTGGTGTTGAATCCAGGTCTCCTGCATTGCAGATGGATTATTTACCGACTGAGCCACCAGAGAAGCCCCCACTCTCTTAATAACGATGTGGATTTTTTTTTTTTTTCAAATTTCAAGTCAAAACATAAATTTTTATTGGAAATAACAAAAATTTTTTTTGTTCCCCTAATTGTCAAATTCCCTTTTTCAATGACTTGTTTTATTGTCTTTAGTTTTGCCTTTGAAATCTTGCTTAAAGTAAAATTCTTTAAAAAACCATTTTATGCAGATAGTTATTTCTGTAAACTGCTCCTTCCTAGTAAATATTTTTCTGCTGATAATTATAGAGACAACTGAATGCCACAGTAAAAACCAGGTCATTTATATGGGAAAAATACCAAATGGATGGACAATATATTTGAAGTTTTGCACTTTAATCTTTGCATGTTTTCAAAACACATATAAGCTGAGCTGTTTTCTAAAGAATGATGCTATTGAATATGGACAGCCCATCAGATAATCTTGGACATTTCAACATCACCTCAGGGAAAGTTTTTAAAGTAAATCCACTGGTAAATAGAGGATAAAAAATGTCTTGATCAACTTGGAGAAGGAAAACCTAAGGGTATATATGATGATAGTCATAACTCAGCATTTGTGATATCCTTGAAAATTTCCCAGGTGGCAGAATTCGCATGCCAAAGCAGGAGACGCAGGAGATGCAGGTTCAATCCCTGGGTCAGGAAGATCCCCTGGAGGAGGAAATGGCACTCCACTCTAGTATTCTTTCAGGGAAATCCTAAGGGCAAAGGAGCTTGGAGGGCTACAGTCCATAATGTTGCTCAGTCAGACACGACTGAGTGACTGAACACATATATAGAAAATAATCTTCAATTCTCTGTTTTGTTACAAAGGAAGAGTGAAGTGAATTTAAAAGAGAAAATTTATGATTCATTTCTTGCATAATCTTAACACTCATATAGTTTTTAAAAGGTTGTTTATTTTTTATCAGTCTTTTCCTAAAAAATCTATCATCTATATTCTGTAACTGCTATAAACAGAGCAAGCAGCAGGTGGTGTTGTTGTTCAATCACTCAGTGGTGTCTGACTCTTTGTGACCCCATGAACTTGCAGCACACCAGGCTTCCCTGTCCTTCACCATCTCCCAGAGTTTGCTCAACATATGCCCATTGAGTCAGTGATGCCATCCAACTATCTCATCCTCTGTCGTCCCCTTCTCCTCCTGCCTTCAATCCTTCCCAGCATCAGGGTCTTTTCTAATGAGTCGACTCTTCTCATCAGGAGGTCAAAGTATTGTAGTTTCATCTTCAGCGTCAGTCCTTCCAATGAATATTCAGGGTTGATTTCCTAGCTATATAAAATTGTCCTTCACAATGATTTTTAGACTGCATAGCTGCATTTGGAAGACCATGTGTCAGGGTGATTACAGACATTGTTCTTGCACAGATAATGGTTGAACAAAATAACCTCTGAAATCCTTTTAAATGCTTTGCTTCTATGTACTAAGGATTACAGTGGAGCCACAATAGAGCCTTCGTAGGATGGATAAAAATTAATATGTAAATAAATTTTGAGCTAAATGTGTCTTGGCTAATATTGACTATACTTTTCTCATTTATTGCCTCTTTGATCATATTGGTTGTTTCTCAGCTTGAAAGTCAAAGCAGTTGTAATCCCCCTTCTTCCTACTACAATGTCATAAACATGGGTTATGCCATTACAATTACTGCAAGAAAAGTTTTGATATTTCTGGCTTTTATCACAATTTGATGGAAGTCAAGCAATTCACTTAGGTTTCCTTCCTTTACAAAATTGCCCAAGGATCCAGTGACTTTCCATCACTTGTATTGATGGGAAATTAGTCAATTTAAGAAAAAAAAGGAGAATTTTATTTAAGCCAAATTTGAGAGTCCCTTGGACTTCGAGGAGATCAAAACAGTCAATTTTCCTAGAGGAAATCACTCCTGAATATTCATTGGAAGGACTGATGCTGAAGCTCCAATACTTTGGCCCCCTGGTTCAAAGAACTGACTCATTGGAAAAGATCCTGATTCTGGGAAAAATTGAAGGCAGGAGGAGAAGGGGACAACAGAGGATGAGATGGTTGGATGGCGTCACCAACTCGATGGACTTGAGTTTGAGCAAGCTCTGGGAGATGGTGATGGACAGGGAAGTCTGTTGTGCTACAGTCCATGGGGTCACAAAGAGTTGGACATGACTGAGCAACTGAACTGAAGTGAGGATTATAATCCAGGAAGAGCATCTTAAAAGTCTCTGAGAACTGTTCTGTCCATCAGAAGTCAAGACACAGTTATATCATATCTTTGACCCTAAGGGCTACATACATCAAAAAACATGTTACTGAGTTTACATAGACCAGATCTAAACATCATTGTGATGGGTCATGTGACCCTTTAAAAGATGAAGGAAGAACATATGATTTTCTCAGGAGCTGTCTTGTTGATACCAGGAGAATCTTGCTGATTTTGACTGAGCAGGTATTCCTGCCAGTAAGGATGATTTGGTTGATGCATAATGCATATATACAGTGCTCAGGGCAGGGGAGAGAGGAAGCCAAAGGGCAGAGAAGATTTTTTGTTTAAATTTTTCTTGTCTTGCCATAAAATATGAATTTTATTTCACATATGGCTCTACTGTCTTTGAGTCCTTAGCTTTCAGCCACAGAGATGGGCAGAAATGAAATAGTAAGAATCACAGGAGACATTTTAGGTGCCAGATCTGGAATTGATTTCAACACTTCTGTCCATATTCTATGGACAATCTATTTAATCCGTTAGCTCCAATGTAACACAGAAATAAGCAGGGAAATGGTACTTTCCTCTGAATCCAGGAAATGGAAATAGAGAATATCTATATCTAAATTATATAAATGTTTTTAAAGTTATGCTTAATAATATGAATACATTTATTTATTTAGTACTTATTAAGTATATTATATGCCAAGACTTATGGTATGTTCTATGGATAAATAAAGTATTGATAAAACTCAGCTTCTACACTTAAATAATATGTACATTAAGGTAATTTTGCTCTATGCTTAACTGTCATTTGAATGCTACTTTATTTCATTGCTTATAGAACTAGGATCATTCAAGGTAGATAGTTAATAAACACTAATCTTACTGAACATTATTAATCTAATCATTTGTAGATTTATTTTTCTTTCAAACAGTTTACATATTTCTTACATGTAGACATTATATGTAATATTAATTTTGACACAATTGTTTGTGTTTAAAGAATTATAACTACAAAACAAGGTAGGTATAGAAAAAGGAAAGAGGAAAATAAATTAGAGCCCCATAAAGACAAAAGAACTTGATTGAAATGAATTATTTACATGAAACATGTTTTTATATCTATAGTATGATAAACAGTATATACGTGTTTGGTTTTTGTCCCCAACTGCTGTCACAGATCTCCTAAAATCTTTGGCATTTCCTGATTAGTGGGGGTGTCTTTTGTCATATGAAATTTCAGGAAAGGCTTTAAGGGCCCTTTCACTGTTGTTGTTGTTTAGTTACTAAGTCATGTCCAGCTCTTTGCCACTTCATGGACTGCAGCATGCCAGGCTTCCCTGTTCTTCACTATCTCCAGGAGTTTGCTCATATTCATGTCCATTGAGTCGGTGATGCCATCCAACCATCTCATCCTTTGTCAGCCCCTTCTCCTCCTGCCCTCAATTTTTTTCCAGCATCGGGGTCATTCCCAATGAGTCAGCTCTTTGCATCATGTGGCCAAAGTATTGGTGCTTCAGCATCAGTCCTTCCTATGAATATTCAGGGTTGAGTTCCTTTAGTATTGACAGGTTTGATCTTGTGGTGGTAAATTGTTTGAACCTTGTTTCAAGAAAATGGGATGGGCAGGGAAATGAAATGGTAAATCACTCTGCTTGACAAACTTAAATGGATCATCCTTGAAAGGAGATTGTTTAAGGCAAAGAAATGTTTAATTTCCCTCTTCTGCTGCCAAGACAGGAGTTAGAGGAGTTTCTGGGCCTTGAGAAGACAGATATTGGAAAAGAGATGCAATGCAAGGTGGGGAGTGGGTGGCTGAGGGAAGAGAGGCTGAGGACACAATTTTCTGTGGGAAATGCATCTGGGAACTCAGAGATACACAATATTTAGTGATGAATTTTTGACTTCGGTGGTTTTTTTTTTTTTTATTGTCTTCAATAACACCAGTTAAGGAAAAAAAACAAACAAACCCAAAACAACTTTTATTGGTCCTAATATTAGTGTTACTTTGTCAGATGAATGAGGAATTTGGAAAAAGAAGCCACTAGGAAAAGAAGAGATAAATTTGCTTTATTCACATTAGAAAATATAGTTAATCATTTTAAAATCATTTTTCATATAGCTTTTGCTATAAGTTTCAATAAATAAAAACAGCTTGACAACAATGCTAATGACATAGTAAAACTTATGTGATATAAAGTGTCATTCATTTTTCCCTTTCACAGTTTATATTTTAAAAAGTTATTCAGGGAAACCCTGACTGAAACCACCTACCTGGCCAGGCACCAGAGTAACCATTTGCATGAGTTATTTTATGATGGGAGATCCTGATAAGGAACACAGAACTAATAAATCACCACCACCAACTGGAAGAACTCAAGAAAGGTCAAAAGGAGATGTCACATGGCCTACCAACCTCCCAGAATCCTCCTCTCTGGAATCCATCTTGGAGGAGCAATGCGTGCACCACCAGGATGAACCCTGAGTCACAATGATTGGCCAGAGACAACCTGGAAACTCATTTTATCACCGTAAAACCTGAGACTACCAGCCATGTGGCAGAGCAGTCCTCTCGGGTTCCCTAACCCTCCTGCTCTTCACCCAGGAACCCCTTTCCAATAAAGTCTCTTTCTTTCTCAACACATGTGTCTGCTTGGGAGAATTCACTTCCAAGTGTTAGACAAGAGCCCACTCTCAGGCCCTGGAGCATGGGTTCCCTTTCTTGCAACAAAGTAGTAGCCCATACTGTTGATTTGATAAGAGCCTGCCTTGATATATTTTAGTAATAATCTGTTAAATTGTCTTCTGATGTAAATTGTTACCAAACCAGACTTGAGTCTGTTCACCAGCCTGCAGTAAAGCCAACCTACTGACACCCACTGTTCTGAAGGAAAGTGCAGAGTTTACTGCAGGAGTCGAGTAAGGAATGCAGGCAGCTAATGCTCAGAAAAACATAACTTCCAGATGTCTTTTAGGGGAAGGTTTTTTTAAAGAACAGGGTGAGGGAGAGGCTTGTGGGGTGTACGGTCGTATTATGGACATTATTTTGATCACTTGACAGTGGGGTAATCAGGAATCAATATAATCAACCTTCTGGTTCCAACCAGACTGAAGTTTACATGCTTCTGGTCATAATGAAGTGAATTTTTTCTCCTTGCTGGGGATTTCAGTACCTGTAAAACAGTTCAAAGCATATGGCTCAGAATACTATCTATAGCCCTGGAGGGGGAATTAAAGGTCCTTGACTTTGTTTTATGACTAAACTATTATTATTTTATCTCTGCCTGACTGTTTTCCTTTGTTTCTGCATTTTCTCACTTCTCTGATTAAATTTATTTTTGGAACTCAGGGAGGGCCCAAGAGTCTAAAATTTTTCTAGGAACAAAAAGGAGACAGGGGACATGGGGGTGGTCTATTCTGGGAAGGCCCCATAGGGTACTGCTCGGTTACCACTGGGGATTTACTTTTCTCACTCATTTATAAGATTAGAACAAGAATACCATCTTAAAGAAATTTCTATAAAAAAATGAGAAACAATTTAATCCTTAGTAAATGTAAATTCTTTAGGAGAGCTGTGAATTGTATTGGAATAATCCAGTGTGCTTCAGACAATAAAGAATCTGCCTGAAATGCAAGAGTCCTGGGTTTGATCCCTGGGTCAGGAACATCCCCTGGAAAAGGGAATGGTTACCCACTCCAGTATTTTTGCCTGGAGAATTCCATGGACAGGGGAGCCTGATGGCCACAGCCCATGGGACCAAAAAGAGTTGAACACAATTGAGTAATACTTTCAGCAACCTGGTCACAGAGGATGTTGACTTGGAACAAGGTGGACTTGATAGGGGTGGAAATAAGTAGGAGAACTGAGTGAATCTTAGGGGATAAAATCTGAAGGACATGCCTATGAATCAGTTCAGTTCAGTCGCTCAGCTATGTCTGACTTTTTGTGACCCCATGGACTGCAGCACGCCAGGCCTCCCTGTCTATCACCAACTCCTGGAGTTTACTCAAACTCATGTTCATTGAGTCGGTGATGCCGTCCAACTATCTCATCCTCTGTCGTCCCTTCTCCTCCTGCCTTCAGTCTTTCCCGGAATCAGGGTCTTTTCCAGTGAGTAGCTTCTTCGCATCAGGTGGCCAAAGTATTGGAGATTCAGCATCAGTCCTTCCAATGAATATTCAGGACTGATTTCCTTTACGATGGACTGGTTGGATCTCCTTGCTGTCCAAGGACTCTCGAATCTTCTCCAACACCACAGTTCAAAAGCATCAATTCTTCAATGCTCAGCTTTCTTTATAGTCCAACTCTCACATCCATACGTGACTACTGGAAAAACCATAGCCTTGATTAGACAGACCTTTGTTGACAAAGTAATGTCTCTGCTTTTTAATATGCTGTCTAGGTTGGTCATAACTTTTCTTCCAAGAAGCAAGCATCTTTTAATTTCATGGCTGCAATCACCATCTGCAGTGATTTTGGAGCACCCCCAAAATAAAGTCTGTCTCTGTTTCCACTGTTTCCCCATTTATTTGCCCTGAAGTGATGGAACCAGATGCCATGATCTTAGATTCATGAATGTGAATATTGATGGATAAAAAATTTCTGGCTTCAATAGCTGAGTAGGTGATGTTGCAAATTCTTGTGATTAGAAATAAGTGATAAAAAGATACTCAGTTTCTTTAACAACTTGTAGTCTTTTTATATTCTCTAAAACTTGAATTAAAAAAAAACTCTAATCTATCAAAAATATTTTTAAGGAAAAGATTTTATACTCTATCAAAAATTTAAGAAAAATAATAAAATATTTCTATGCCATGTAATTTAAAGTATGTTATATTTTTAACTTTGTTAATAAGAGTCAGATATGTCATTGTTTAGATAATGACTCTGTGTGTGTATACATATGGGTCTGTATATACAATCAGAAGATATTATGTCTCATGCTTTATAATTGTCTTAAAAGTCATCTGTTTTATTTTGCTTCATGTTACATTTTTCATTATCAATACACTAAATTTCTTGTGCCAGGTTAAGAATCTGATGAGTGAACAAACAAGTATCTTGAGGGAACTAAAGCACTCTAGTGTAATGGGAAAAAATTGTGGAACAGTAAGGGCCTGACTAGTTTGGAAAATGTACAATATTGTTGGTTTCAAGTATTCAGGAAAATGATATAGAGAACCCCCCTGCTGTCCTTCTGCACATTGGATCTAATTTGAATTCATAATGCCACCTGCTCCCAGTGCTTTTCTATGAATTGTAATGACTTAGAACATTTAGTAGAGTTTGATAAACTAAGGAAAAACAGAGGGTTATATGGTTAAAATTTTTTGGTAATTTTTATTATTGAAAATGAAAAAAATAATAGTCTATAGCCATGCAATCTGAAAAATGCATATATATTCACATCAGGACCTAATAATCAAATTTTATGAATGGGAAAATATACATTTCAGTTCTTCCTCAATACTCAATATCAAGAATGGAGAAAGACAATAAATTAATTTCTTGACTATCATTATTGAAAATTTTAAACATAGCACTATAAAATTGTTGCTTCTGAAATTAAATGACAAAATATATGCACATTACAACTGAGTTATGAAAGTTAGAATTAGGACAATTGGATTTTCATATTTTGGTTTTGCTTTGGCATTAATGTGTTTTAACTATAAAGGAATTTCAAGCAAACAGTGCTTATTAGATTATCAGCTGATTAGTGCATGTAAAGTTATGTCTTATGATTTTGTTGTCACTTAGCAATGATACAAAATATCTCTCCATATGTTTGCAAGAGAACACCGTGATGACAACTCTTTAATTAACTTAGGACTTGACCGCGTCATCCATCTAATGCTTGCTGCAGCTTCTGCACTAATGTATTTCTTATATGCTAATGCTTGTTAGCTTGGCATTTTCCAGATATGTTGACAGGAGGAAATTAAAAATAAATTTTCTAAAGGTTAGTTAATTACAGATAATAAATTTTGTTATGCAAATGTGAAAATGATTTAATTTCTCAACAGCTCATACTGAGCCAGTAAATTAAAGCTTACCTTTTATTTTCAGTGTTAAGTTGACAAAGAGACAAAGGAATTAAAGGTCCTTGACTTTGTTTTATGACTAAACTATTATTATTTTATCTCTGCCTGACTGTTTTGCTTTGTTTTTACATTTTCTCCCTTCTCTGATTGGATTTATATTTTGGAGTTCAAGGTTACTCAAGTAACTCAAGGTTACTCAATTATAAGAAATTTTTAGTTTCTAAGTGTTTTTGTTCTTTTCCCTTGGAAAGGAATATAGGGATCCAACTTTAATCTTTTGAGGTCCATTTTAGAGCTTTGAGTCAATGATAAAGTATAGTTTTACCCTGAAATTGATCTTCCAATGTTTAAGTCAGAACACAGGAGTAAATTTTACATATTAGACAAATCTATGTTTTTTTTTTTTTAAACTAAATCATTCAGCCCATAAAATTTATTTTTATCTGAAAAGTGCAGTTTAGTATAGTTTTATTTTATCTTATAATAACAAGAATATGAATGCCGTTTGACACCTCCGGCTGTGATGATTTTTGCCTGTCCCTCAACATACCACGTCTATTTACTCGATCACAGCCACTCAACCTTCAGAGATCAGCTCCAGTGTCACTCGTGTTTATTACATATTCTTTCTTACATTTCTTACATAGCCCTTTTCATGGATTGCACAACATATACTTCTTTTGTAATGTTTGTTATCCTGCTGAACTGAGGGCTCCAGAGAGAAAACCCATTTCTATTTTTTAGTTCACTTTTTATCTCTAGCATCTTTCACACTGCTAGGCACATGATAGATGGTCAAATGATATTCATTTAATAAATAGAAATATAAATGGATACATAACATATGGTCCATATAAATTGGAGAGTGAATAGTACAATAAAGACATTTGTAATAGCTGATTCTGTTAGGTAGGAAGTAAGGCATACGCAACCTGTGTTGGCCTAGTTGAAAAGGATTCAAGCTGATCTCTAAACCCCTCCTCAGATACTCCCCAGTGTGGTCTGGGAGAGCTCTAAGATATGCTACAAAATAACCACAGAAACTTTTCCAACCCCAGCACATTAACCCTAGGCTCTCAGTGGATACAAACTAACCACAGAGGCTTCTCCAACTCTGGCCTAGTACCCTTGATATATGGCTGTGCCCTCAACTGACCTTATGTAGCAGGGAGCCTATTCAGCTCAGTTCAGTCACTCAGTTGTGTCCAGCTCTTTGTGACCTCATGAAACACAGCATGCAAGGCCTCCCTGTCCATCACCAACTCCTGGAGTTTACCCAAACTCATGTCCATCGAGTTGGTGATGCCATCTAACCATCTCATCGTCTGTCATCCTCTTCTCCTCCTGCCCTCAGTCTTTCCCAGAATCATGGTCTTTTCAAATGAGTCAGCTCTTTGCATCAGGTGACCAAAGTATTGGAGTTTCAGCTTCAACATCAGTCCTTCCAATAAATACACCCAGGACTGGTCTCCTTTAGGATGGACTGGTTGGATCTCCTTGCAGTCCAAGGGACTCTCAAGAGTATTCTCCAACACCACAGTTCAAAAACATCAATTCTTCGGTGCTCAGCTTTCTTCACAGTCCAACTCTCACATCCGTACATGACCACTGGAAAAACCATAGTCTTGACTAGACGGACCTTTGTTGGTAAAGTAATGTCTCTGCTTTTGAATACGCTATCTAGGTTTGTCATAACTTTCCTTCCAAGGAGCAAGCATCTTTTAATTTCATGGCTACAATCACCAACCACAGTGATTTTGGAGCCCAGAAAAATAAAGTCACCCATTGTTTCCCCATCTATTTCCCATGAAGTGATGGGACCGGATGCCATGATCTTAGTTTTCTGAATGTTGAGCTTTAAGCCAACTTTTTCACTCTCCTCTTTCACTTTCATCAAGAGGCTCTTTTTAGTTCTTCCTCACTTTGTGCCATAAGGGTGGTGTTATCTGCATATCTGAAGTTATTGATATTTCTCCCAGCAATCTTGATTCCAGCTTGTGCTTCTTCCAGCCCAGCGTTTCTCATGATGTACTCTGCATATAAGTTAAATAAACAGGGTGACAATATATAGCCTTGATGTACTCCTTTTCCTATTTGAAACCAGTCTTTTGCTCCATGTCCAGTTCTAGCTGTTGCTTCCTGACATGCATACAGGGTTCTCAAGAGGCAGTTCAGGTGGCTGGTATTCCCATGTCTTTAAGAATTTTCTTAACAATTTTTCACAGGGAGCCTGTTAAGTGTTCATAAATATTCTATACATGCATACATCTGATTATAACAGACTGAATTATGGGAAAGACATAAATATTATAGCCTGTTGTTATGTAACTTGCAAATGTCAATCAAAACTGTCAGTCCATACCCTCTTAGATGAATATGTAAAAGTTTGTCTTGAAAAACCTCATAACTAATCATTCCATCTCCAGTGCCTCTGTTGACTTTGCCCATCTCTCTTTTGAGGTATTCTTTCTGTTCTTCCTTTGATAAACTTGTTTTTGCCGTGGTTAAGACCTCAGATCCTTCTTGGTGTCCTTACCAAGAACCAAGGCCCATGAGGAAGTGTTCTCTTTGACTCTCCCTATCTGATTGTAGTTTGAAGAGGTATCAGTTTTTCTTATCACCATGTTTCCAACAAAATGAGATGAAAACTAAAAGCACACCAAAATGAAAATAAAATTGAACAGTGATTTGTCTCATGAACTTGCAGGGCCACCAAGGCCAATAAAGTCAAGGTATGTGGTCGTTTAGTCATCAGCCTAGACAAACAGAGCTTGGATTAGAGAGAGCAATGGGTGGTTATTTCAATGAACTTACTTCATACCAAAGAGGCAAAGCCTTATACTAGGCACAGTGAAGATAGTTTCTGTTAATTTGCAAAGGCAAACATTGAGACAGCATTATAAACAACCTTGTATACCTCCATTTCAACATCATTTCTGTGTAACCGTTATATCTGTACTATTAGAATCATCTAATACACTAATGAGGTTTTTTTTTTTTTTTTTTTTGAGATTTATTTTAATTTTTGACTGTGATGGGTCTTCATGTCTGTGAATGGACGTTCTTTAGTTGTGGTGAGCTAGTGGGGGCTACTTTTTGTTGTCTTGTGCGGACTTCTCTCTCATGGCTCCTCTTGCTGTGGAGAATGGGCTCTAGGTGCACGGGCTTCAGTAGTTGCAGCACATGGGCTCAGCAGTTATGGTGCAAGGACTTAGCTGCTCCACAGAATGTAGGATCTTCCTGGACCAGGGATAGAACTGGTGTCCTCTGCATTGCAAGGCAGAGTTTTAACCACGGGACCACTAGGGAAGCCCTGATAGGATTTTTAAATGCAGAGATTTTTACGGAAAGCCTTACTTGAAAATAACCAAAAACATAGTATAGCCAAGATATATTGTTTTTGAAGTAATTATATCACACTTAACTACATGCATGCACATATTATTACACTTATCCAGTTAATTCTAACTTCTGTGATAATTTTGTAAGGACTCAAATTAAGCTTCCTTTAGGCCACCAAACTCATCTCACTTAGGCATTTGAAGACTAAATATGAGTAAGGATTGTCTAATTTTTTGGCTTGTCTTGGTTTTTCTAAATCAAATGCATTCCATAGTGTTATCACATAACATTTTCTTTTTGTATTGTTATTAACTTTTTTAAATTAGTTATTATGGGTGGTGTGTGCCTGTGTGCTAAGTAGCTTCAGTTGTGTCCAACTCTTTGCGGCCCTATGGACAGTAGCCCGCTATGGTCCTCTTGTTCATGGGATTCTCCAGGCAAGAATACTGGAGTGGTTGCCATGCCCTTTTCCAGGGGATCTTCCCCACCTAGGGATTGATTATTTTGAGGGAAAACGATTCCCCAAATAAACCAGAATGCAATCTTTAGAAAACAAACCTTAAGATTATTAACCATTTCTCTAGAGGATGCATCTGATGTGCCGACTCTCATTCACAACAATGCAGTGTTACGTTTGTGCTGAACAGCCCCATATAGCACTCTTAGGTGGGATTTAACACACATACCTCTAACTCGAGGCTGCTCTCAAGTGCTAATGAGATTGCCTTTGTAGTTAGGTGGACATCACCTAAGATTTGGTTTCAGTGTCAAGACTGATGACATCATACACCAAGGAGGGGATGAAAAGATTTTTTAATTTACATACTGAGGCTGTATGTGGAGAACAGGGTGGGATTTTTATGGTGGTTAAGGGGTGAAGCAGGAGTGAGTCTGCCCAGAGCACAAACTTGTGTAGTTTGCACTTCCTGCTGTCACTAAGGAGGGTGCACCAGGACTTCTTATTAATGTGTTCATATGTGGGACAGAGGGGGAGCAAGCTCCAAAACATGGAGTCCCTCTAGTTCCTTCCTTGCCTCCCTACTCTTTTCCTCTCTTCCTTCCTCTACCCCTCCCTTCCTTCCTTTCTCCCTTCCTTCCTTCTTTGTATGTACAGTATAATTTTCCTTTCATCTGCCATCCTTTGTATATCCTTTTTCATTTTTATTTTTTGCTTTCATTCCAATTTAGAATTGCCATGTATCTCTGAAGACAGCCAATGAATTGGTAGAGAGAGTACAGCCTTTTTCATAATACTCTGAACAAGACAGGTCAGCCAAGGCAGCAACACTGGTATCTCATGCCTTCTGTTTCCCAGAAATTGGACTTAGTAGGTTTTTTCTCTTCTGAACATCTTCAGTAGAGATTCAATGGATGTACCACATGCAGAAAGAAACAGTCAGTTCATTAACTTGAGCAACTACCACCATCTGCTCTGAATTATTGAGCCCTACAACACACTATAATAGTCACACATTGAAAATTTTATGATAAACCAAATACAAAAAATTCATAATATTTTGAGCTTCCTCATAGTCTAAAGCAGATATATACCTTATATTATGTAAAAAAAATTAGAAATTCTAATTAATAGAATTCAAGTGATTATATAAACTGTTCACAAAATACTAGTTTCTTCGTCAAATGTTAGAGTCTTTCTTAGGGCTTGTAATCTTAGTCCTATTTCTATATCTTGTAATTTTAATCATGAATTTATAGATAAATTAATAATTATAATTGAGCTACCCTTTAAAAAAAGCTAGATTTATTTTTATGTATCCATGGAATTCACTTTTGTCATGACAAGGTAGACTTTAATATTTAATAAAGCATATAACTGGGTAATGAGGCTATAATTTCAAGTTTATGACTGATTCTCCAGAGTCAGTAATTTAGTTATAAGGACTGGGATATGAAAAGACTTTGTACTTTTCCTATTTGCACATGTTTCCAAGTGGAGATGACTTGATGACATTCTCTTTCTCTCAAGCTATTAACAGCTTTTGTATCTCCACACTGCTTCTGGTTGCTGTCTTTCATTAACTCCTGTCTCCATGATGATTTTTCTCAGATAAATCTCAAACTCCTCTTACTGCTTTGAATTAGCCTTTTATTTTTTCAGCTCTCTTAAATTATATGTTCTTAACGCTTTACATGCTCTTTGTTTGGATGCATCAATCATTAACTAGTGCATATTTCATATACTTCTTCCAGTGCTGCCACTGTTTTTTCCAATATATTCAGATGTTTTCACAAGAAACTTTTTAAGTACTGCTTCTATATGTATTACGGCTTCCCTGGTGGCTCAGATGGTAAAGGATCCACTTGCAATGCAGGAGATCCAGATTCAATCCCTAGGTTTGGAAAAGCCCCTGGAGAAGGAAATGGCTATGTAATGGCTCTAACTTGGTTATTTGTGAATAGAGAGGGAAGTTGGAGATGAATAAATTCTATCTGTTGAACTATAGTATAGGTGCTATTCTTCCAGGCAAGAATACTGGAGAGGATTGCCATTTGATTCTCCAGGGGATCTTCCCAACCCGGAGGTTGAACCCACATCTCATTGTATCTCTTGCATTGTCAGGTGGATTCTTTACCAGCTGAGACACCAGGGAAGCCCAAGTCATTTTAAAACATCTCTTAACTAATAAGTGGTAGAGTAGAGAAAACCTTAAACTAGGGTTGTGGTTGTTATTGTTGTTGTTCAGTTGCTAAGTTATATTCAACTCTTTGTGACCCCATAGAATGCAGCACGCCAGGCTTTCCTGTCCTCCATATCTCATAGAATTAGCTCAGATTCAAGTCCATGGAGTCAGTGATGCTATCTAACTGTCTCATCCTTTGCCACCCTCTTTTCCTTTTGGCTTCAATCTTTCCCAGCATTAGGGTCTTTTCCAATGAGTTGGCTCTTCACATCAGATGGCCAAAGTATTGGAGCTTCAGCTTCAACTTCAGCATCAGTCCTTCCCATGAACTTTCAGGGTTGATCTCCTCCAGGATTGACTGGTTTGATCTCCCTTTAGTCCAAGGGATTCTCAAGAGTTTTCTCCAGCACCACAATTCAAAAGCATCAAGTCCCTGGCACCCATGCTTTTTTATGGTCCAACTCTCACATCCGTTTATGACTATGGGAAAAACCATAACTTTGATTATATGGACCTTAGTCGACAAAGTAATGTCTTTGCTTTTCAATATGCTGTCTAGGTTTCTCAAGAGGAGAGTGAAAAAGCTGGCTTGAAACTCAACATTGAAAGGCTTAAGATCATGTCATCAGGTCCCATGACTTCCTGGCAGGTAGAGAGGGAAAGGGTGGAAGCAGTGATAGATATTTTCTTGGGCTCCAGAATCAGTGCAGACGGTGAATGCAGCCATGAAATTAGAAGACGCTTGCTTCTTGGAAGGAAAGCTATGACAAACTAGAGTTATTTGATTCCAAATACCTGATTTTTTGTTCAACTATATTCACATCCTGGCTGTGTCCAAACATACTATAGTTCCATTATTTTTTGCAGTCACTATAGGGATTAACATATGTGCTCCTATCTCATCTTTAATACTGTGAGTCATTCAGTCATGTCTGACTTTTGCGACCCCATGGGCAATACAGTCCATGGAATTCTCCAGGCCAGAGTACTGGAGTGGGTATTAAAGGCCTTCTCCTGTAGTTGTCATATATTATATCTACACATGTTATAAAACCTAGAAAACAATAACATATTTGCTGTTTTAAACAAATATCTTTACAAAAAAAGACAAAAAGGATAATTAAAAGGTTAAAATATTTACCTACTATTTCCAATAGTCTATTTACTCCTATAGCTACATCTGGTGTGATTTCATGTGGTTTCATCTGATGTTATCCTTCAGCTTGAATCCACTTATAATGAGTTTTTTATAATGCAGGTCCACCAGCAACATGTTCTTTGCTTTTGCTTATGTATAAATGTATTTATTTTGCCTTAATTTTTGATATTTAATTTCTTAAATACAGAATTGTAAGCTGTCATCTTTGTGTCAGAATTTTAAAGATGTTACTCTATTGTCTTCTTGACTCCTGGTTACTGATGAGAAGTCATCGTTTTTAAAAATCTTGTTTCTGCTTGGGGCTGGTGCACTGGGACGACCCAGAGGGATGGAATGGGGAGGGAGGAGGGAGGAGGGTTCAGGATGGGGAACACACGTATACCTGTGGTGGATTCATTTTGATATTTGGCAAATCTAATACAGTTATGTAAAGTTTAAAAAATAAAATAAAATAAAAAAATATAAATAAAAATAAAAAAATAAAAAAAAATAAATAAAATCCAAAAAAAAAAAAAAATCTTGTTTCCTAAATATATCATTTATCATTCTTGGGCTACATTTAAGATTTTTCCAATGGAATTCCCTGGTGGTCTAGTGGTTAGGATTCCAAATTTTCACTGCCATTACCCAGGTTCAATCTCGATTGCGTTTTTGGTTTTAATCACCAAGTTGTATCTGAAACTTGCGATCCCATGACGATAGCTCACTAGATTCCTCTGTCCATGTGATTGCCCAGGCAAACTGGAGTGGGTTGTCATTTCCTTCTCCAGGGGATCTTTCCAACCCAGGGATTGAACCCAGGTCTCCTGCATTACAGGTGGTCTCTTGCATTGCAGGCTGATTCTTACTGACTGAACCACTAGGGAAATCCCCAGTCTCTATTGGGAACTGAGATCCTGCAAGCTGCAGGACCAAAATTAATTTTTTTCTTAGGTTTAATTTTGCTTTTGAACTGTGGTATTGGAGAAGACTCTTGAGAGTCCGTTGGACTGCAGGGAGATCCAACCAGTCCATCCTAAAGGAGATCAGCCCTGGGTGTTCATTGGAAGGACTGATGTTGAAGCTGAAACTCCAATCCTTTGGCCACATGATGCGAAGAGCTGACTTATTTGAAAAGACCATGATGCTGAGAAAGATTGAGGGCAGGAGGAGAAGGAGATGACAGAGGATGAGATGGTTGGATGGCATCACTGACTCAATGGACATGGGTTTGGGTAGACTCTGGGAGTTGGTGATGGACAGGGAGGTCTGGTGTGCTGTGGTTCATGGGGTCACAAAAAGTTGGACATGACTGAGCGACTGAACTGAACTGAATTTTGAACAGTTTGACTATAATGTGTGCCTATATGTTTTATGTTTGTGCTTCTCATGTTCCGGCATTTACTGAGTTTCTTAATTCACCACATTTGGGATATATTTGACATTAATTCTTATAATAGTTTTGTTACTGCATTCCATTTATCTTCCCTTACTGGAGCTTGAATTACACATACATTAGGCCATTAGACATTTTTTCCTATATCATCAAGCTTCTATTTTTTAAAATGTATTTTCTCTCTGTTCTTCAGTTTGGATAATTTCAGTTTATCTCTTTCCAAGATCACCAGATTTTTCCTTTCAACTCTAATTTGCTACTAAGACAATGCAGTAAATGTTTTATTTTAGACAGTTTAATTTCCATTTCTAGAATTTTCCCTTAATTCTTCATTCATTATCAGGTATCATTATCAGTTATCTTCATTCATTATCAGCTAACTTTCTCTCAAGTCCTTGAACATAATTGCATTATTGATGTCTATTACACACCACTGGCTCAGTGGGTAAAGAACCTACCTGCCAATGCAGGAGACACAGGAGACGTGGGTTTGATCCCTGGGTTGGGAAGATCCCCTGGAGTAGGGCAAGCAACCCACTCCAGTATTCTGGCCTGGAGAATCCCCATAGACAAAGGAGCCTGGTGGGCTACAGTCCGTGGGGCCACAGAGTGGGGTCACAGACACAACTGAGCACATGCACTGGCTCATATCAAGATTAGTTTCTATTCACAAGTTTTTTTGTTTGTTTTTGTTTTTAACTATGCCCTATTTTTCACAGATTTGATAGTTTTTACTGTGTACTGGATAAAATCCCACTGATGGACAAGCCTGGTAGGCTGCAGTCCAGAGTCGGACACGACTGAGTGACTTCACTTTCACTTTTCACTTTCATGCATTGGAGAAGGAAATGGCAACCCACTCCAGTGTTCTTGCCTGGAGAATCCCAGGGACCAGGGAGCCTGGTGGGCTGCCATCTATGGGGTCGCACAGAGTTGGACATGACTGAAGAGACTTAGCAGCAGCAGCAGATGTTGGGGATGATATATTGTAGAAATTCTAGATTTTTTTTTATTATACCAAAGAATATTTTTTTTTTTGTCCTTGTGAGTAATTAACTTAGCTGGTCTGAAAGTATAAAACATGCATCTTCTCAAGTGAGAAGGAGTTTAACTTTCTGTTCATTTCCTTTCTTCCACCATCTGTTGTTTTTGACACAGCTGTTGAGAATGTCCTCAGGGATAAGCCAAAAGTTTGGTAGAGTTTAAGTGCAGGATTTGAAGCATGTCTCTTGTGATTTCCTGCCTTCTATGTTGCTTTCTCTAACTTTCAGTTGCTCTGGCTGCCTTGATTTCTGCCCTCTAATCCTTCAGAAAAATAATGTGACAGGGTTCTACTTTGATTTTACTTTTCTTACTCCATACAATGTGGAGACTGGCTTCAGACAAACAAACAAACAAATCTTACTGGTACTGTTTCTTTCTTAGGAGGTTCAACTCCTCTCTAATTTCTGCTTGCTATTGGTCATAGTTGACTTTCATATCTTCACATAGTTGACTTTCATATCTTCCAGAATAATGAATGTTATTTGTGTTAAGGTTGATTTGATACAGGCCATTCTGTCATACTTGAAAGAATCCTCCCATCACATTTATTTACTTGTTTGAGATGTATGTTTATATATGTAAAGCATTTTAGTTTCCTGGTGAAATTTTACCAACTCCTTGTTAAATGCCCTTTTAATCTGTTTTGTTGTTCAGGTGTTAAGTTGTGCCTGACTCTTTGCAACTCCATGGACTGCAGCACACCAGGCTTCTCTGTCCTTCACCGTCCTCCAGTGTTTGCTCAAACTCACATCCATTGAGTTGGTGATGCCATCCAACCATGTCATTCTCTGTGGTACCTTTCTCCTCCTGCCTTCAATCTTTCCCATTATCAAGGTCTTTTCCAATGAGTCAGCTTTTCATATCAGGTGGCCAAATTATTGGAGCTTCAGCACCAGTCCTTCCACTGAATATTCAGGATTGATTTCCTTTAGGATTGACTGGTTTGATCTCCTTGCAGTCCAAGGGACTCTCAAGAGTCTTCTCCAGCACCACAGTTTGAAAGCATCACTTCTTTGGTGCTCAGCCTTCTTTATGGTGCAACTCTGACATCTGAACATGATTACTGGAAAAATCATAGCTTTGACTATACAAATCTTTGTCAGCAAGGTAGTGTCTCTGCTTTTCAATATGCTGTCTATATTCATCATAGCTTCTTTCCCAAGGAGCAAGTGTCTTTTAATTTCATGGCTGCAGTCACCATCCACAGTGATTTTGGAGTCCAAGGAAACAGCTAAATGTACTTTATATATAATCTTCTTAATGCCATTTTGACACTATTTAATCTTTCAGTCTTTTCCACCCACCATGACTTTGTTAATAAGAAGGCTATTTTTATCAATCCATTTTTAGTATGTAGTGCAATGCAGACTTATATACTAAAACTACTGCCTTTACCTCCAAGAGGTATTAGTTACCAATTCAATTATTTTTAATAGACTTTAATTTTAGGAAAGTTTTAGAATTTATAGAAAAACATGAGCTGATAATAGAGTTTTCAAATACCCACACCCAGTTTTCTCTTTACTAGCAGCTTACATTAATATGATATGTTAGTTAAAATTAGTGAATTATTATTATTAACTAAAATCCATAATTTATTCAGAATTCCTTATTCCTTTCCTGATTTTTCTTTTCCATTTAATGTTCCATGACCATACAGGAAATATTCATTCAAATAACCACATTACATTAAATTGTAAGGTCTCTTTAGGCTCCTCTTGGTTGTGGCAGTTCCTCAGACTTTCCTTATTTTTGATGATCTCACTGGCTTTAAGAAATATTATTCAGATGTTTTGTAAAATACTCCTCAATTGGAATTTGTCTGGCATTATTCTCATGATTAGTTTGGGATAGGTTTTGAGAGAAAGACCAGATAGTTAAAGTGCTATTTCTATCACCTCATATCAGGGATTCTTACTATCAACATGATGTATCATTATTGGTGGTAACATTGACCATCTGGATGAAGTAGTGTCTGTCAGGTTGCTTTGCTGTCAAGTTACTCACACATCCTATATTGCGTTTTAAGAGGGCATATTTATATGCAGCTCACCCTTACAGGATGGGGAGTTATGGTTCCTCTGGTCAACAGCAGAATATGTACATAAATTATTTGGAATTTTTGATGGTTCATTTTATGTGTCACTCTTGCTAGGGTATTATGTCCAGCTATTTGGTCAGATACTAGTTTATGCACTGTTGTGAGAGTATTTTGTAGAAGTCATTAGTATTTACAATCAGTTGGCTTTAAGCAGATTACCCTTCATGATGGGAGTGGGCCTCACCCAATTAGTTGAAGACCGTAAACCAAGGTTTATCAGAATAAAAGAAATTCTGCTTCAGTACTCTAACATAAAAATTCTACTGAGTATACAGTCTTCTGTTATGTCTTATAGATTTTGGACTTGCCATTCCCTGATATGCAGAAGGAAATGGCAACCCACTCCAGTGTTCTTGCCTGGAGAATCCCGTGGATGGAGAAGCCTGGTAGGCTGCAGTCCATGGGGTTGCACAGAGTTGGACATGACTGAAGCGACTTAGCAGCAGCAGTAGCAGCATTCCCTGTTATGGCATTAGCCAATTCCTTAAAGATCTATCTGTGCTTACATCTATCTATCATCATTTGTTTATCTCCTATTCATTCAATTTCTTTGGAGGTATTTAATTCTTCTGCCTAAAAGGTTTGCCTTTTCTCTTGAATTTATTTATTTAATCACTTACTTATATTAGTATGGCCTCATGGATTTTTATTGTATACTTTGGATTTCTATTATGGTACTTCCTTATTAATTTGTTCCTTAATTGTTTTGCCAATTAGGAGCTCCTTTAGTTGTCTCTGTTTTTTTTTTTTAATGTACCCCATGAACATAGGTTTTTATTTTGAGCAGCTCTATATTTTCTGTCATTACAAGATGCTCCAACTCATCCTTTATATTTCTTGCCTCATTTTGAATTTCTACAGCATCAGCTTAGAAATAGATTCTTTTTCCTACACTATTCTCCATTCTAGGAATCAAGAGTCATAAAAAGTATATAATGTTATAAAGCATCTAGTCCAGTGAATTTCAAAGATTAAGATTCATATGAATCATCTTCAGACTTTATAAAAATTCAGATTCATTGGTTCTGGGAGCATGAGATTCTTTATTTTTAGGAATCTTCATGATAGTGTAAATGTTAGTCCTTTGAGGAACAAGGATGTGGTCAACATTTCTCACCTTCAGTTCAGTTCAGTTCAGTCGCTCAGTCACGTCCAACTCTTTGTGACCCCATGAATTGTAGCATGCCAGGCCTCCCTGTCCATCACCAACTCCCAGAGTTCACTCAAATTCACGTCCATTGAGTCCGTGATGCCACGCAGCCATCTCATCCTCTGTCGTCCCCTTTTCCTCCTGCCTCCAATCCCTCCCAGCATTAGAGTCTTTACCAATGAGTCAACTCTTCACATGAGGTGGCCAAAGTACTGGAGTTTCAGCTTTAGCATCATTCTTTCCAAAGAACACCCAGGACTGATCTCCTTTATTTTTTATTTTATTTTATTTTTAAACTTTACATAATTGTATTAGTTTTGCCAAATATCAAAATGAATCCGCCACAGGTATACATGTGTTCCCCATCCTGAACCCTCCTCCCTTCTCCCTCCCCATACCATCCCTCTGGGTCGTCCCAGTACACTAGCCCCAAGCATCCAGTATCGTACATAGAACCTGGACTGGCAACTCGTTTCATACATGATATTTTACATGTTTCAATGCCATTCTCCCAAATCTTCCTACCCTCTCCCTCTCCCACAGAGTCCATAAGACTGATCTATAGTACTGGAGTTTCAGCTTTAGCATCATTCCTTCCAAAGAACACCCAGGACTGATCTCCTTTAGAATGGACTGGTTGGACCTCCTTGCAGTCCAAGGGACTCTCAGGAGTCTTCTCCAACACCACAGTTCAAAAGCATCAATTCTTTGGTGCTCAGCTTTCTTCACAGTCCAACTCACATCCATACATGACCACAGGAAAAACCATAGCCTTGACTAGATGGACCTTTGTTGGCAAAGTAATGTCTCTGCTTTTCAATATGCTATCTAGGTTGGTCATAACTTTCCTTCCAAGGAGTTAGCGTCTTTTAATTTCATGACTGCAGTTACCATCTGCAGTGATTTTGGAACCCCAAAAATTAAAGTCTGACACTGTTTCCACTGTTTCCCCATCTGTTTCCCATCAAGTGATGGGACCAGATGCCATGATTTTCGTTTTCTGAATGTTGAGCTTTACGCCAACTTTTTCACTCTCCTCTTTCTAGTTCCTCTTCACTTTCTGTCATAAGGGTGGTGTCATCTGCATATCTGAGGTTATTGATATTTCTCCCGGCCATCTTGATTCCAGCTTGTGCTTCTTCCAGCCCAGCATTTCTCATGATGTATTCTGCATATAAGTTAAATAAGCAGGGTGACAATATACAGCCTTGACATACTCCTTTTCCTATTTGGAACCAGTCTGTTGTTCCATGTCCAGTTCTAACTGTTGCTTCCTGACCTGCATACAGATTTCTCAAGAGGCAGGTCAGGTGGTCTGGTATTCCCATCTCTTCCAGAATTTTCCACAGTTTATTGTGATCCACACAGTCAAAGGCTTTGGCATAGTCAATAAAGTTTCATAAATTCGTCCTCAGTTTGTCCCAAATAGTATCTCTCACAGTACACTATTCAAAGTCATAAAAACCTGAAGCAATGATATTAACTTACGCGCAACTTTGGTTCTATTTCTAAAGTTGGGAAGGTAGAATCTTCTTTACTAAGTTATTTGTTATATTTGTTTCCTAAGTTTATATGGGAGATATTCTAGTAGTACATAATATTTGTATACAGAATACATAATTGTAATAATACATAATAGGAGACATTAAAATTAATACATAATTTGATTTAAGTAAGTCTTTTTTTAAAACTTGATGTAAACTTTTTTATTATACAAATCTTCAGTCAAAGTCTGAAATAGTTAGAAGTTATCTAAGGAATCCAGGAAATTGTGATATAAATTCTTTATATAGAATAATGATGTTCCATATAATCTGTCATTAGTCTAATGTTTCCCACATTAGTCAGTTTCATTTGGCTCTATATGAGAAAGATAACTGAGGAGAAGCATATGTAGGGGCTGAACTATTCAGTAGTTATTGCAAGTGTAACAGATAAGGTTACAGCTGTTCTGAATAAAGGAGGTTGATATGGTACATTCTTCTGAAAAGATTGTGTAAAGGAAGGGTTATGCAAATATTCAAGAGGAAACAAAGTTTGAGGAATTCTCAAGTCAGTTGAATTACATCACATACTTCATCATTAAAGAGCAGATGGAAAAGAGTAATCTACTTACCTCAACCTATCATCATATTTTTCATCAAAAGTTCCATAACAGTGGAAAGATTGGATTATATTCCATGTTTATTGACATATGGGGTAATGTAAGTATAATGAAAGAACTAAATGAACCTGTGTCTGGTTTATTGCTCATAAAACTCACATCAAATGGTCATGAACAATGGATGGGCAAATGTAGATGTTCTTTATTAAACTTCTCCTAAGATAATAGTGGCTTTATTTGTGAAGTTATTACTTCCCTTCTTCTTTATATCTAAGGATTTTATGTTTGTGAATACTGGCAATTGAATCTAATAGTGGCTTTCTGGATATTGCTTCAAAAGCCAAAATCTGCGTAATTTCCCTGGGCTCTAAATAATATACAATCCTAAGTACCTCCTTCAATAACTTAAAGAGAGGAAAATATGCTTTGCTACAATTGACATGAATTTCAGTGTATATATATAAATGAATTTTAGTATATACATGTATATGAATTTTAGTGTATATACATATATGTGAGTTTGTGTATGTGTAGCAGTGACTCACAGAATAAAGATAGATTTTATATGGTAATAATAGAATTCACTTAGACATATATTCTAAATTTTTTCATTCTGATATTTTTCAATAGTTATTTATCTTTGCTTGTTCTGTTTCACTAGAATGTTTGATTTCATATAGCTTATCATAGACAGATCTTTCCTATAAGTATGTGTGTGTATGTGTATGTACATAATATAAATGAATGTGTATTTACTTAAATATTCATACATGGGGAGCTATATGTCAACATTGCATTTCTTATTTAAAATGTTGATATTCTCAATGAGTTACTCCTGGTTATGTTCATGAAGCAAATCTTATTTAAATGCCAATATTATAATTTCAGGATCCTACCCTGGTCCATTTTATATTCTGTCTAATTCATTACAATTTTGTGAGGATTAAATAATATCGAATGTTTATATGATGCTGACTAATTTGCCATATGCTACTTGAACAGTCTTACACACTTACACTCATTCAAACCTAAATAGGCCCCGGTACCATCCTCATTTGACAAATGAGAAAATGTACACACAACAGGCTTAGTATCTCATCCCAGGAAAGCTGAGATTGAAAACCCTATAATCTGTCTCTTATCAAGTAAAATAATAAAATTCACTTTGTGCATTTGACATCAAGAACTTTCCAACAAATACTACTTTTCCTCCGCACTTGTTCTCAATTTCTTTTTATTCCTTTTCATCCTTAAAATATTTTTTTTAATTTAATGTCGGCAAAGAGAACAGAAAGAAAAAGCCTCAGTAACATACTTAATATGCACGTTATATAGCCTTGGTATCAACATTAAGATTACCAATGGTAAAAATCACAAATTCCATTTTATATTCTTTATGGCACTGCAAAAAAGGACTGTGATACTTTAAACTGTGTTATGGCTCTTTCTCTACACTATTCTGGCTCATTTTTAGTTAATCCAATTTTACAGTTAAACTTTTTAAAATTAATCAAATGCTTCTTGATAGAATGACTGAAAAATTTTCCCTGACTCTGGTCTTAAATGTTTTGTCATGCCTTCTGAGAGCATAAACATTTTAGCCTAAAAATAGTCTAAATTTTTTTCCTATTAATATAAGAGCTAAACTGAGGGTTTAAAAAAGCTGTACAGTTATACTGAACATTCAAGTATGAATTTTGGTTACCCTTATATTCTTATGACAAAGAAGAAATTGAACATCCCAAATACCAAATTTAATTATTTAGGTCTACTTATTACTATAACTCATAATTATCAGATAATATATAATGGAGTAAAATGGCAATTTAATATTTGCAGAATGGTAGTCAGCTACAGGATACAAAGTGAAATATATTTTATAAGGCTGAAAGATCTTCTTAAATAAATAGATCTATTACATTAATAAAATGTTGGCAAAATAAAATTATTTACTTGACAGATTTCTGATGTGATTTGCTAAATTGTCCTGACACATTTGAAAGCTTGACGCTTAAAGATTTGTAAGAGTTAATGAAAAGAATGATGGTCTGAGTTATTTAAATTTTCTTCTTATTCAGTAAGAACTCTCCAGTATAAATCTTTGTGGAGATGGTTTATGCTCTGAAGAAAGAACAACGGTTTGACTCTCAAAATCTCATCAAAAAATGAAAACTTTATGACTTGTATCCCAAATGGTCACATATTCATAAATTAACCAAGTCAAATGCTTGGATAAGAAATTCTTGATTAAACAGATGGCTTTGGATCAGAAATGGAAGAGAAAGTGATTTTCAGTCTTATGCTTTTATTTTTATAAGTGTGACACTATTTTTATAAGTGTCAATATTCTGAATATTTGAGATATCTCTTAGCAGATGGTGACTTTGGAATTTCCTTACCACATCCTGAGAATGATACATCTCTATTGTTACTAAAAGTATATAGACAATGATGCTATTTTCTAAAGTAAATCATAATGAATTGAAAATGCTCTTTTATTATTATTTATCATTAGATAGAAAATCAATATTAAAAAAAAAATATCTGCCGAACGTTTAGGAGACCAAAAAAGAAGAATTCATACTAAGAACAAGAATTCTGCAATTAATTTTTTTCCCATTACGGAATCACAACATTGAATCATTTCCTATATTTATTATAAAATAAGACTTGATCATAATATCTATTAAGTTGACAACTGACAATCGAGCCCATTGTTATTTCTTGACCCACTAAACTTAGACATAATATGCAATATTTTTCAAAATTGCTGCAGATGGTGATTGCAGCCATGAAATTAAAAGACGCTTACCTCTTGGAAGGAAAATTATGCCAACCTAGACAGCATATTAAAAAGCAGATACCTTACTTTGCCAACAAATGTCCATCTAGTCAAGGTTATGGTTTTTCCACTAGTCATGTATGGTTGTGAGAGTCGGACTGTGAAGAAGGCTGAGCGCCAAAGAATTGATGCTTTTGAACTGTGGTGTTGGAGAAGACTCTTGAGAGTCCCTTGGACTGCAAGGAGATCCAATCAGTCCATCCTAAAGGAGATCAGTTCTGGGTGTTCATTGGAAGGACTGATGCTGTAGCTGAAACTCCAATATTTTGTCCACCTGATGTGAAGAGCTGAGTCATCTGAAAAGACCCTGATGCAGGGAAAGATTGAGGGCAGGAGGAGAAGGGAACGATGGAGGATGAGATGGTTGGATGGCATCACCGACTCAATGGACATGGATTTTGTTGGACTCCGGGAATTGGTGATGGACAGGGAGGCCTAGCATCCTGCGGTTCATGGGGTCACAAAGAGTCAGACTGAAATGAACTGAATATATTGTAATAAATATGTATATTTATCAATGTGATATTTCTAAATTGAGGGTCAAGAAATAACAATGGGCTGGACTGTCCATTGTCAACTTTATAGTTATTATGGTCAAGTCTTCTAAGGTCTTCTGTAAGAAGTAGAAACAGGGAACTGTGTTTTCCAGATCCCTGTCTCTCTTTTCATCATCCAAAGAATAGTACTTTCATGAGATTTTAGATAAAGGAGAAGCATAAAGTTTTATTTTCATGGGTCCACTGAAGATAGACACTGGACCAATATAAGAGTTCAAGAAGCCTCCAGTTGAGCTTTTTGAGAATCATGTTTACTTGTGTTGATAACCAAATTACTTAGATGGGAATGGTCCAGAGGTTCTTAAGTGGCTTTAGACTTAAAGCCACGGTGTAAGACCCACTTGTTTACATGCTTAAGTGAAGATCTTCATATGTAGTTTTCTAGATTTTTTTTCCCTAGCCTTTCCATCAAATAAGCATCTAATTGTTTGTATTAATACAACTGAAAGATATAGACTGGCTTCTGTTTTTCTAACCAAATTTGTACTTAAATAAGTAGTAAAAACTTGTATCTGAAATAAAGACAGCAACATAAGAAAAAACAGCTAAAATGTTAAATCTTGGAAAATAGAAAAGAGGAGTAAGATTGAATCTTAATATCCATATTTATCAATATTATCCTAAATGCACACACAAGGTTTCCAGGTCAGAGAAGACTATTTACAGCCAGCAAATAAGCATGTGCCTTCCAGGTGCCTCAATTTCTTAACCCTGGGGTGAAGCTATGAGATCCAGATGTTCTCCAACATATGCTGGTTTGTACTATAAGTGAAGAACCTAGGACAAAATAACCTGAGTGCTTTGATCCTTGGGGAGCATGTTTTTACTCTAACCCTTTGGAATGTGTATACATCTCTCAGGGAAAGATGAGATCATTGTCTCCAGCTTTACAGTATCTTTATAAGATGCCTCCACACTTCTAAGTCTCAGCTCCCCAAGCCCTCAGATAAATTTCTCTGGAATTGTCTCACTGGCTAAATCAGTCATCTTCCCAAATTTACCTGTCTTTCAGATGTCTGTAAATATACTCAGAAAGCTTCAACTATGCAGAAATACACAAGTATTTTCTCTACTATCCCATAGGAAATGATTGTGTTTTAGAATTATAGATCATATGAATATTCAAATTTTGTGCATATGTTATTATAATTAGTATCTGCATTATTATTTACCAATTTTTATAAAGAACAGATGATCTTGGAGCCATAGAAGATTTTTTTGCTGGTTAATTATTTACTGCCATACCAAGAGCAGAACTGCAGCAGCAAGAGCCATACCTGATTATTGTATAATATTTGCATATAGAAGAGAGAAGTCTTTAAGGTTCACATATTTTGTTGAGGGATCCACATGCCTCGTGTGTGAGATAGTTGAATTATCATGAAACCAAAGTTTACCTATGAAGCTTACATCCAAATTTTAGTCTTCAAAAAACTATTAGTTGTGTACTTTGCGTTTTTATATCAATTTTTTCATTTTTTTTAAATAAGCACTTTGAAAATTATTTGTTTATTTATCTGTGGCTGTGCTAGGTCCTCATTTTTGCGTGGGCTTTCTTCCAATTGTGGCAAGCAGGGGCCACTTTCTACTTGTGTGTGCAAGGGCCTCTCATTGCAGTGCCTTCTCTTGTGGAACACAGGCTCTAGGGCACATGGATATCATTAGTTGCAGCTTCCAGGCTCTAGAGCACAGACGCGATAGTTCTGGCACACGAACTTAGTTGCTCCATGGCCTGTGGGATCTTCCAGATTGAACCCGTGTCGCCTGCACTGGCAGGCAGATTCTTCACCACTGAGCCACCAGAGAAGCCCAATATTTTCATTTTTAGAAGGAAATACTGCTATTAAGCGTAATAGTGATAACCCGCCCCATCCCATGCACCAGAAACACAGCTATTAATGTTTTATACTGAAGATGATAGATTCTGCTTCAACTATTAGGGGACAAACAAGCCACCTCAACAAATTAAAACTGAAGCATTAGCAATACACAAGCCCTAGAATCTATGGGTTACTTGCATACAGCTTAGGTTGTAATTTCCAAGAATATGTTTGATTTTTTTGCATTCTTCAATGTTAATATATTTTATTCCCACTGACAGCAAAAATAATTGCTTTGAACATAACAAAAGTAATTGTATGAGAAATTTAACATGACTCTATGGTAGTGCCTCTGTAATTTCTGCATTTGCTTTTGCCTATCTGAATGTGAAAAAAGCAGATCTATTCCTGGAACTTGAAAAATGAGATTGCGGTTAAGGGCACCATGACATATTCTGGTAGAACATGTGTCTTTGTTGCCTATTCTTTTTAGTTTGAAATGCTTTGAGAGTATGCTTTATAGCCACCTGCTATTTGTGCCTCTTTAGAAAAATGGACTGCAGTGTAAATAATTATGTTTTTGAAAAGCAAATGATCACTTTCTCCAGGAAGACTGATAAATTCATGCCCCAGTTAGGTTCCAGCATTTGCTAGCTTTTCTCACATCTTTGCTACTTGCCTTTCACTTTTAGCTTCATTTATATTTCAGTCCCTAACATGGACTTAATTGAGATAAAGCTAATTAGATTGAACACAGTATTCCAAAATTCAGTAATAAGCCAAACATCTCATATGCCCGTATGACTATATGAATTCCTATTGATGAGAACTCTCTTTCCCAATGCCTCTTAAATAGTTCCAACATTAAGGCTCAAGTCCTAACACACCCTCTAGGAGCCATTCTATTTATCCCAAGACTAGCTTTAGTTGCTTATCATTCCTTCCTCTCTGTCCATCTCTCTCACAGGTTAATCACATTATGCTACAACAATTTAAAAATCTAAAAGTAGATGGAGTATTTGACAACAAGTGGTGTAGTATTCTTCTTCACATATCTTTCTAACACTTAAGAAAGTATAGGCACAAATAGGACTTAAAGGATGCTTGCTAAACAACTGGATGGATCATTGCTAAAATACCTTAAAGATTAGTAAGTGAGAATAGAGGTTTGATAACTATGAGTACCACCTGGACTTCAGGAATTCATCCTTAATGTAGTCATGGCAGAGCACATGTCAGGGCATGGCAAAGCTTGGGAGAAGTTGATTAGAGACTATCTCACTATGTTTACTCTAGTTAGTGCTCTTTTAGTTAATCAGAATCTTTACATATATTCCCACACACTGAATTTCAGTACCCAGTTAAGATTTTACTCCTTTGCTCTACCACTACAATAGAAATTTATACTACTGGTGTGCTGCAGTTCATGGGGTCGCAAAGAGTCAGACACGACTGAGTGACTGAACTGAACTGAACTGATGCAACTATGCTTAAAGCAAGGTTTAAAGAAGTAGACAAGGCTATGGTTTTTCCAGTGGTCATGTATGGATGTGGGAGTTGGACTGCAAAGAAAACTAAGTGCCAAAGAATTGATGCTTTTGAACTGTAGTGTTGGAGAAGACTCTTAAGAGTCCCTTGGACTGCAAGGAGATCCAACCAGTCCATTCTAGAGGAGATCAGTTCTGGGTGTTCATTGGTAGGACTGATGTTGAAGCTGAAACTCCAATACTTTGGCCACCTGATATGAAGAGCTGACTCATTTGAAAAGACCCTGATGCTGGGAAAGATTGAGGGCAGGAGGACAAGAGGACGACAGAGGATGAGGTGGTTGGATGGCATCACCAACTCAATGGATATGGGTTTGGGTGAACTCCGGGAGTTGGTGATGGACAAGGAGGCCTGGCGTGCTGCAGTTCATGGGGCCACAAAGAGCCAGACATGACTGAGCAAGTGAACCGAACTGAAAGAAATAGACAAAATAAGAAAAAAGTTCTTAAAGTTTTCTGGATTAAAAAACTAGAAAACCTATGGGATTTTCCATAAGTGAAATGAAACAGTATTTGTCTCTACCTAATGTATATTGGCAGAAAGTGAAGAGGAATTAAAAAGCCTCTTGATGAAAGTGAAAGTGGAGAATGAAAAAGTTGGCTTAAAGCTCAACATTCAGAAAATGAAGATCATGGCATCCGGTCCCACCACTTCATGGGAAATAGATGGGAAAACAGTGGAAACAGTGTCAGACTTTATTTTGGGGGGCTCCAAAATCACTGCAGATGGTGACTGCAGCCATGAAATTAAAAGATGCTTACTCCTTGGAAGGAAAGTTATGACCAACCAAGAGAGCATATTAAAAAGCAGAGACATTACTTTGCCAACAAAGGTCCGCCTAGTCAAGGCTATGGTTTTTCCTGTGGTCATGTATGGATGTGAGAGTTGGACTGTGAAGAAGGCTGAGCGCTGAAGAATTGATGCTTTTGAACTGTGGTGTTGGAGAAGACTCTTGAGAGTCCCTTGGACTGCAGGGAGATCCAACCAGTCCATTCTGAAGGAGATCAGCCCTGGGATTTCTTTGGAGGGAATGATGCTAAAGCTAAAACTCCAGTACTTTGGCCACCTCATGTGAAGAGTTGACTCATTGGAAAAAACTCTGATGCTGGGAGGGATTGGGGGCAAGAGGAGAAGGGGACGACAGAGGATGAGATGGCTGGATAGCATCACTGACTCGATGGACGTGAGTCTGAGTGAACTCTGGGAGTTGGTGATGGACAGGGAGGCCTGGTGTGCTGCGATTCATGGGGTTGCAAAGAGTCGGACATGACTGAGCGACTGAACTGAACTGAACTGAACTGAACTGAATGTATATTGGAGTGAATTTTTAGAGTTAATATATATCCTACAAATACATTGCATCTCCTTCCCCCCTCCTCCCTGCATGCTATACAATTTGATTTCACTTATATGAAGTACCAAGAATAGATAAATTTATAGTCAGAAATTACATTGGTAGATGCTAGGGGTCAAAGTCAGGGGTGGGGAGGGAATGGGGAGCTGGTTTTAATGGAGTTCAGAGTTTCAGTTTAGGAAGATGGAAAATCTAAGAGGTAGATAATGATAAGAGTTGCATAACAATGTGAATACTGAACTGTACACTTCATTTCAGTTCAGTCACTCAGTCATGTCCAACTCTGCAACCCCATGGACTGCAGTACTCCAGGCTTTCCTGTCCATCACCAACTCTGGGGGCTTGTTCAAACTCATGTCCATCGAATCAGTGATGCCATCCAACCATCTCATCCTCTGGCGTCCCCTTCTCCTCCTGCCTTCAATCTTTCCCAGCATCAAGATCTTTTCCAAGGAGTCAGTTCTTTGCATCAGGTGGCCAAAATATTTGAGCTTCAGCTTCAGCATCAGTCTTTCCAGTGAATAGTCAGGACTGATTTCCTTTAGGATGGACTGGTTGGAACTCCTTGCAGTCTAAGGGACTCTCAAGAGTTTTCTCCAAATCCTCAGTTCAAAAGCATCAATTCTTTGGGTCTCAGCTTTTTTTATAGTCCAACTCTCACATCCATACATGACTACTGGTAAAACCATAGCTTTGACTAGACAGATCTTTTTTGGCAAAGTAATGTCTCTGCTTTTTAATATGATGTCTAGGTTGGTTATAAATTTGTTGTCTTGCATTTGTTTCCTTCAAGATTCCCTGAAGCAGCATCAGCTTCCCCCCTGCACTTGGCAGTTAAGACAAGGAACAGCGTCAGACTCAGTTTGTAATATTTAGGGCTCCTGTAGAGGGCAAGAAACACTCCAGGAACATCATGGGGTCACACTGCCTGCCACATCCTCCCAGGAACCTGAGCCTCAAAAGAAATCCAGGTTGGGTCTCAAGCCTGCCCAGTCTCCTGAAGTTTGATACTAGCCAAGTAGGTCATTTTGGATCATTAATTGGATACATAAGCTCTCTTGGAAGAGGTCACTGTTAACCCCACCATGGAGCCACCGAGCAGAAGACCCACAAATTGAAGAACAATTATACCAAAGAAATTCTTGCACTGTTAAGAAAGTTCCAGGACCCACAAAAGACTTCCCAACCTGGGGACCTGGCAAAGGAACTGAGAACCCCCAGGGAAATTGACTTTGGAGGCCAGTGGGATTTGTTTACAAAACTTACACAGGACTGGGGAAACAGACTCTTAAAGGGCACAAATAAAACCTTGTGCTCACCAGGACCCAGGAGAAAGAAGCAGTGACCCCACAAGAGACTGACTCAGACTTGCCAATGGGTGTCCAGGAGTCTCCAGCAGAGGCATGGGTTGGCAATGGCCTGCTGGCAGGGTTGGGGGCACTGAGTGTGGCCGTGCTTGCATGGGACTTTTTGAAGGAGATTGTCATTATTTTAATTACCTCCACCTTAGTTTGGTCTCAGGTCAAACAACAGGGAGGGAACACAGCCCCACCCATCAACAGAAACTATACAGTTAAACATGATTAAAACAATATGTTTTAACATTATGTGACTTCTACCACCAAAAAAAAAAAAAAAAAAAAAATTAAAGGGAGATAGCCTCTTTTTTGATGACTTGAATTCTTTAAGAGCTGAAAGATTTCTTTTTCTTTTTTTTTTTTAATTTATTTATTTTAATTGGAGGCTAATTACTTTACAATATTGTATTGGTTTTTCCATACATCAACATGAATCCACCACGGGTGTACATGTGTTCCCCATCCTGAACCCCCCTCCCACCTCCCTCCCTGTACCATCCCTCTGGGTCATTCCAGTGCACCAGCCCCAAGCTTCCTGTATCCTGCATTGAACCTGGACTGGCGATTCATTTCTTATATGATATTATACATGTTTCAATGCCATTCTCCCAAATCATCCCACGCTCTCCCTCTCCCACAGAGTCCAAAGACTGTTCTATACATCTGTGTCTCTTTTGCTGTCACAACTGTATTTTATTTAGTACATAACTAGATGCAGTTGATTAGTTAATTTTTGGCAAAGATAAATTGCTGAGTGAATGGAAGTCACTCAGTCATGTCCGACTGTTTGCCCCCCATGGACTGTAGCCTGGCAGGCTCCTGTGTTCGTGGGATTCTCCAGGCAAGAATACTGGAGTAGGTTGCTATTTTCTTCTCCAGGGGATTTTCTCAACCCAGGCATTGAACCCAGGTCTCTTGCATTGCAGGCAGATTCCTTATCACTGAGCCACGAGGGAAGCCCTGGTAACTCAGAACTTGACTGAATCAGAAGTTGACTGCTTGTGAACTTTATTTCACTGCTGATCAAATCAGTTTATTATGAAGATTGCCTAAATAGTCATGTACTCATTTAAAACAGCTGATATTTTAATAATGAAAATAATTAAAATAGATTAACTTAAACATAAGTTATAAATTAACTAAATTTATCCAGGTAGTTTTACATACTTAATTCTAAGGGGATAAAAGTCTAAAAAAATTATATCCAGTTTTATAATCCAGTATATTTTGCCTACTTGTATTTTGTGCATATTCTTGAACTATTTTAGCAAAATTTTTTAAAAAGCTATGTTTCTAATAATCATTGATATTTGTATATGTTTCCAAAATTTCACTTTTTATTTATTCCTTGCCTTTAGATACTTATGATATAGATTATTAACTTTTTTCTTTTGATAAGACCTGACTCAGACCACAGATTCCAACTAAAATTATTAAGTTACCTTTCATCTTAACTCTTTCCTGATAAGATTTTAAGCTCTTTTCATATTTCCTGAAAAAGCTAGCAAGAGACACAAACATTTGCTCTTTTACCATTTACATAAAGGATATCAGAGATAATTAGGTTTGCTTGTCATTCTCCACTTTTTTTTAAAAGAAATTTAGGCTAAAATGAAAATTAGCAAACTTAGAAAGAAATTCAGTCTTCTTTAGACTATAACATATAATTAAAATGTGTTAATATAAATATATTTCAGCAATTGTATATTTTCAAGTTAAAAATACACTCATAACTGGACACACAGATAAGGACAATATCTATAAATTAATTTTTTCTAGGTTTCAATGTTCTTATTAATCAGGAATATGTATAATAAACCTTTGGATATAAATGAAAGGCTCTGAAAGTTTTTTCAGTATGCTTACATTTGCAAACTGTTCTTATTCCCATGGTAATCATAAGTGTGTCCTCATGAATTGATTTTATATTACATTTCAAAAGAAGATTCTACTGTTTTCTATCCTCATAATGCTGACTAACATACTGTTATCAAACCCAGCTTGGGTCTTCTCACCCAATGCACAGCAAAGCCAATCTACTGACAATGTATGTACAGCATTTATTGCATGGCAACCAACGTGGGGCCAAGCAGGGAGAGCTAGAAACAGCTCACATTCAACTTCCTGATGAATTTTAGGGAAGAGTTTTTAAAAACAAAGGGAGGGAGAGGGTCACAGTGTGTATGATCAACTCATGCACAATTCTCTGGTTAATGTTGAGAAAATGGGGTGACATTTCTGGAATCTCAATCATCAATCTCTGATTCCAGTCAGTCTGGGGTCTTTTTGCTGGTGGTGAGCATACAGTTAACTTCTTCCCCTCAGTGGAGGATTTAGAGGAGGACTAGTACCTATGGAATAACTCAGAACATTATTTACAGCCCCTGAGAAGGTGGTAAAGGCCCTTGACTTGGTTTTATGGCTAAACTATTATAATTTTGTCTTGCTTGACTATCTTCCTTTGTTTCTGCACTCACTTCTCAGATTAAATTTGCTCTTTGGAACTCTGGAAGATCTAGGAGGCTGAAGCTTTTCTATTAAAAATGACAATCAGGGGAAACAGGGAGCATCTGTCCTGGGGAAACCCCTGTGGGGTCCTGCTCAGTTTTAGTACCATATCGGACAAAACTCCTTAGTATTCTCTTATTATCAGATAAAAACTTGCATTTATCTTAAAACAATATTTCTGGAGAAACTTCAAATATATAGTCAAGATTGGCTGTGGTTGATGCCCTATGCCTGAAACATAATCCTAACAAAATTTTAAAGATGTGAGAATAGAGTCAAACCCTTTAAAGTTTGAGTACCTCCAAATGAATTTTAAATAACTGTGTTCTTGCTGTCTCATATATATACATTCATATATTATAGTTAAGATAGAGAAAAGCTTCTATTTTTAAAGGGACAAAAAACGTTGCATGAGGTATTCAATACTCTCTAAAACAGTGGCACTCAGTTAACCAGAGCTGTTAATAAGGAGCTTGGTACATGGTTGTATTTAATTCAAAAACTTCAATGCCCACATCACTATCAATCTTCAGGTAAATTAAAAAGGACAAATGGAACTTTCAAACTTAAGCTAGTTTTCAGACACTCCTGAATTTTGTAAATATCAGCCCACAGTCCCAGATGCTGCTTTAAAACAGGACTAATATGTGATCATATTGCTAATAGGTTCCAGAGACTTCTGTGGATTTCCTGTCAACTTGTTCATAACTTATAACCTGGAAGAGACATCCAAAAAAGTCTGCCTTGAGTCTGGAGTAGACTTCAGGATATTGATCCTTGGAATCATCAGTTAAGTAGACAGCCGAGTCGTCTTAAAATTACTGAGATTGTCTTAGGAAGAGACCTCAAACTGAGATTGTGTGGGAAACTTCCAGAAGCAGATGACTGCAGAAGGAGATAGCTTCAGCATAATACTATCTAATCAAGAAGATAACTGACTACTTCTGCCCAAGTTTCATAGAAAGAAGTAAACAGAGCTACAGATTGTTATGCTTTGATCTACCTGCTCCCCTATGTACTTTATCTTCTTAGATATTTTCCCCACTTGATTGTTTAATATTTGTAAGTGATTTACAGACACATAATACCTCTTGACAATAACAATGTCCTTAGCCTTTTTTATTTGGATTGTAAAATGATCACCACAATAAGTCCAATTAACATCCATCAACACATATTTCAAAATTCTTTTTTCTTTTGATGAGAACTTTCAATACTTACTTTCCTAGCCCCTTTCAAACATGCAATATATTATTAACTATAGTCAGCAAAGCAAAAGGGGAAGGGGGTGCAGAGGATGAGATGGTTAAATAGCATCACCAATTCAGTACACATGAATGTGCACAAACTGAGAGATAATGAAGAACAGGGGAGCTTGACATGAGTGATGAAGCCCATGGGATACCAAAGAGTTGGACACAACTTATCAAGTGGACTACAAGCACCTGCTGTACATTACATCCTGATTTTCTAGCTGGAAGTTTATACTTTTTGATCCTTTCACCATTACCCACTCCTCATTGCCTTAAGCAACTACCAATCTGTTCTGAATCCATGTCCTTAGCATTGATTTTCTCTGTTCCCATTCACTTCTTGACATAAGTCCAATACCTGGACATAATTTACTCATGCTTTGGCTAAGATACGTAATGAAACAGACTGTTGGGTTTGTACTCTTTCACTGTGATGTTATACAGTGATCCATTTGTATGAGTTCCTCATAATAAATCTGCTTATTCTCCAGATGGATTTTTAGATAGTATCACCACAACAGGAAAGAAAACCAGAAATCTAGACCTTTTATTATGACATATCTAGGGTGGAAATTTTGTTTCTGCACTGAAACAACCCCCACAGAATATTTGTGTCTGTTAGCTTTTAACCAAACTTTTACAAAATTAGAGGTTGGCAATGAACTATGGAACTGATGGTATATATTCCAAAACTGTCTCATGAAAAAGAGCCCTATTTAAGTTCAGTTTCAAACTCTTGCACTTTAGTTCTCCTTGGTGACCTTTCTAGTACAAAATCTATCTCCGTATTTGGAACATTCTCGATGAGTGATGACTAACCATTACAAAGTTATTGGACATTCCCAAGTTACATTTTTGGCTGAAAATAGATCATGGTAAAAAAAAAAAAAAGAATCTTACTCCATTTTTTTACTACTTGAATGCTGATATCTTTTTAAACTTTTGCTCCAAAATTGGGCAAGCTGAAAAGAAATCATGGGTGCTACTCCTTCGGTGCTGGAGGGAAATTCAAACCAGGCAAAACCCTTCCTGTGTGTGAGACCCTCACGTGAGCCATTTTTAAACATCTTTCAGACTTTATTTTTAAAATTACATTTTGTTATGGTAAGAACACTTAACAAGATATTTACCCTCTTCTTACATTTTTAAGTGTACAATACAGTATTGTTGACTATAGATGTAATGGTATATGACAGATCTTTACAGCTTATTTCTCTCGCATAACTGGAATTTTATGCTCATTGATTAGTAGCACCCTGTTTCCCCCTCTTCTCAGTCCCTGGGAGCAATGACTGCTATCTTTGCTTCTATGAATTTGACTATTTTGAATATCTCATTTAAGGGAAATCAGGCAGCATTTGTCTTTCTGTTACTAGCATATTTCACTTAGCATAATGTCCTCCTGGTTCATCCACATTATTTTATGCTGGAGAATTACTTTCTACATTAAGGCTGAATATAATTTCATTATGTGTATATAAGACATTTTCTTTATCCATTTATCTATCAATGGACAGATAGCTGTTTCCACACCATGGTTAATGTGAATAATATTACAATGAGCATGAGAGTGTTAATATTGTTTTTTGAGATCCTGATTTCATTTCCTTTTGATATATGCCCCTAAATGGGATTGGTGATTATATGGTAGTCTGATTTTTATTTTTTGAGGAATCTCTATACTGTTTTCCATGGTGGTTGCACCATCTTGTGTTCCCATCAATAGAGTATAAGGGCTGCAGTTTCTCCACATTCTTACCAACACTTGTTTATCTTTCATTTATTTGGTAAGAGCTATTTGATTCATGTGAAATGATACTTCAGTGTGGTTTTGATTTGCACTTCTCTGATAACTAATGGCATCAGATATTTTTTCATATACCTGTTGACCATTGGTGTGTCTCCGTTGGAGAAATATCTGTTCAAATCATTGTGATTCAGTCATTAAGTCAAGTCTGACTTTTTGTGACCCAGTGGACAGCAGAATACCAGGTTACTCTGACCTCCACCACATCCCAGAGATTGCTCAAATTTATGTCCATTAGTTGCACCCACAATAAAACTCTGAGCCACTCTCCTTTCCTTGACCTCCCAAGCCATTTGGAACTTGCTTGAGAACCTTATTCTACTCTCAATTCAAGTAAAAAACCTTTTTAATCTCCTTGGTATATGTGCAGTATCATCAGTTCCAAAGTCCATGACAAGTTTTTGGTGGGGTCCATTCTGATATATTGTCTAGCTTCACCTGGAAAATAACCACAAGTAGTTATTTGAGACTTAACCATTTGCTCAGGAAATTTTTACTCAAAAGAGACAAAATTGTTAACTAGTCAAAAAAAATAGTTTGCTTCAGATCTTTGCCAAACAACTTATGTGGGTTCACTCATTTAGCCAAATAATTATCTAATTAAGACAACAGCTTGCTCACCTGAACAGAGAGTTTGGGTATTAGGTTCATAGTTGTCTCATCAAGATTGGTTTCAAGATTCTGGCCCTGTTGTGTCTACTCTTCTTAAATAACCATATCATGAACTCTGGCATGAATGCACAATCATTTTTCTTGCCTTGAATATCCTGCATTAGGGGGGAAGTATATATATATTTAACTGATTTATATTGTTGTATGGCAGAAAGCAACATATAATTGTAAAGCAATTTTCCCTCAGTTAAAAAGTAAATTAAAAAAAAGAGAATATTCTACATTAAACTGTTGGAATCCAGGGAATGAAACCTATAAATTCTCTTTCCTTTCTTCTCCTTTGATACTGTTAAGAATTTGTAAATGTGGAGCTTTTCATATCTGTAATAAATTTAGTTAACTCAGTTTTGAGTGATCAAGAGGCTTTTGTTTGTTTTTGTTTTCTTTTTAAGGGGAGGTAGTTTTTGTAATGAGTCAAGAACTGACAAATATTATGTCTCACTCAAACTCTTAATTTTCTAATTGCTGTTTACATGGCTTAACCTAGTTTTTGAGTCACTGCTGTTTCCCCAAATTGCATCCATCTTTAACAGTGACCCCAGTATTCCATGGATAGGTTTTCTGTTCTGATATACTTCTGCCTCTATCAGACCATAATTCAAGCTAAAATTCATATATTTTCGGGAATATGAATCATTAAGATCAGGAGACTGTGCATCTGCTGAGGCATGGTGATTTACACAGTAAGTACCCAGTGACATGTTTATTATGCTAATAAACTTACTGAATATGCTATTGACAAAATTCTTGACTTCTTTCTTTATCTCCCAACATATGGTGCTTCATATCTTGTGCTAGCTGTATTCATGTAGTTGATTCTTTAAACCGGAGGGTAGAACCAATTTTTGTAAAGTAAGTATAGCACCCAGAACCAAATCTAATATTCCAAACAGAGAACAAAGAGCCTCCATACTCTTGTGACAGATATTCTATTTTTATTATCAAATCATAGAAGACTTCCCTGGTGTTTTGACAGGCACATGGTGTCTTCTACTAAGTGAAGTTGCTCACTTGTGTCTGATTCTTTGTAGCCCCATGGACTGTATAGTATAGACTGTATAGACCCCATGGCCTGGAATTCTCCAGGCCAGAATACTGGAGTGGGTAGCTTGTCCCTTCTCCAGGGGATCTTCCCAATCTAGGACTTGAAATGGAGTCTGCTGCATTGCAGGCAGATTCTTTAGCAACTGGGCTATCAGGGTAGCCCTTTGACTAAGTATACAATTAACTAAATCCTTAACATAATTTTTTTTTTTTACCCCCTACAATGCTAAGTTATATCTTGTGGTATTTTCACTGCTACTGCTGTTTCTTTGGACTGGGGGTGTAATTATTTTATTGTATTTAGATGACTGTAATCTCTCAAAATTGTGTGCAATCTTGATCTATCATATTCTATATTGATTATCCTTCTTGACTTTATACTAATCACAGATTTAGTATTATAGTTTCTAAATCTTTATCTTGATAATTCATGAACATCTGAAATAAACAGATCGAAGGGAAGAAGTTTGTGCCATAATGTAGAAGACCTACAATCATGAAAGCATCATCCTCAGTGACAAGGCCATTTGGTCATATGTGTTTGAACTGGTTGCGTGAAGAAAATCTGAATAATCTGGAAAGTGCTCTCAGATCCCTTTTTCATGCTTGAATCAGAGTCTACAGGCAATTAGTGTCTTTGAAATGAAACACTGAAACCTCTGTGGTCTGCTTACAATTCTAAGACCACCTTCACTGATGAAATATTGAGTCTTTCTTCAATCTCATCTTAAACTCTCTCTCTCTCTCTCTCTTTTTTTTTTTTCTGGAAATCTTTCTGATCACACTTTCCAAGGCTGGGTTAGATGTCTCATCCAAGTGTTCCTTTTAGACTCTTTACCACTCCTATTACAAAATTTTCACTCTTCATTGTAATTGTTTATGGCACATGCTTATGTTTCACATTAAAATGTAAAAAGCACAAGAGGAAACTTTATTTTTGTTCATTAATTGTGTTTGCAGCTCCTAGATTTCTGGCTGACATATAATCAATAAATATAAAATATCATCCCAAATACATTCATGTTACTTTCTAATGGATAATGAAATACTAACTTCTTTATTTTCTATGACTGATCTAATCTAAGAGCCTCAATTTCACTGAATATCAGTCACGTTGAAGTTTGAGTTTAAAAAAAAAAAGCCATTAGTTTTTTCAATGTATACTAAAAGTTCAACTGTCTATCAAGGGCTGATATAAAAATATTTTACATGAAGAATCAGTTTTTTCTAAGTCTGTCCATCTTTCAGTCCATCCCTCCACCCTTTGTTTCTGTCTTCCAAGGTGGTATTGCTGCTGCTGCTGCTAAGTCATGTCAGTCGTGTCCAACTCTGTGTGACCCCAGAGATGGCAGCTCACCAGGCTCCACCAACCCTGGGATTTTCCAGGCAAGAACACTGGAGTGGGTTGCCATTTCCTTCTCCAATGCATGAAAGTGAAAAGTGAAAGTGAAGTTGCTTAGTCGTGTCTGACTCTTAGCAACCCCATGGACTGCAACCTACCAGGCTCCTCCATCCATGGGATTTTTCAGGCAAGAGTACTGGAGTGGGTTGTCATTGACTTCTCCGAGAGTGGTATTAGGTTGATGCAAACGTAATTTTGGTTTCAGACCATGAATTTTAAATCATTATAACTAGGCTTAAACCAATCTAATAAATAGTTATATGCAGGAGTGTACTGAGGTTCAGTTCAGTTCAGTCACTTAGTCGTGTCTGACTCTTTGCAACTCCATGAATTGCAGTACGCCAGGCCTCCCTGTCCATCACCAACTCCCGGAGTTCACTCAGACTCATGTCCATCGAGTCAGTGATGCCATCCAGCCATCTCATCCTCTGTCGTCCGCTTCTCCTCCTGCCCCCAATCCCTCCCAGCATCAGAGTCTTTTCCAATGAGTCAACTCTTCGCATGAGGTGGCCAAAGTACTGGAGTTTCAGCTTTAGCATCATTCCTTCCAAAGAAATCCCAGGGCTGATCTCTTTCAGATTGGACTGGTTGGATCTCCTTGCAGTCCAAGGGACTCTCAAGAGTCTTCTCCAACACCACAGTTCAAAAGCACTGAGGCCTTACAGAGCATCAAAGAAAGCATTCTTCTGAACCATGAAGTCTTCTGGATTCCTTGGCTCAGTGAAGTGGCTAGTTTCTCTGTAATAAAGAATTGGGTTGGCCTTTGTCCCAGTTATTAGAAAGTGAAAGTGTTAGTTACTCAGTCATGTCTGACTCTTTGTGACTCCATGGGCTGTAGCCCACCAGGCTCCTCTGTCCAAGGGATTCTCCAGGCAAGAATGCTGGAGTGGGTTGCCATTCCCTTCCCCAGGAGAATCTTCCCAACCCAGGAATTGAACTCAGGTCTCCTGTATTGCAGGCAGATTCTTTACCAACTGAGCAATCAGGAAACCCCAGTTCTTAGAAGTAACCTTTAAATCATTGAAAGCTCCCTGGGTAATAGAAATATCTTTTTTATGGTGGACTTTGTGGGTTTATGGACTTCCCAAGTGGCTCACTGGTAAAGAATCCACCTGCCAAAGCAGGTGACTCAGAAGACATGGGTTTGATTCCCCAGGCTGGGAATTTCCCTCAGAGAAGGAAATAGCAACCCACTCCAGTATTCTTGCCTGGGAAATCCCATGGACAGAGGATCCTGGCAGGCTATAGTCCACATGGTTGCAAATAATTGGACATGACTTAGTGACTGAGAACATGTATGCAAACTGGGGGTTTATGCTCATGAGTTACCTCATGTTGGGGTTATAGATAGATTGTGCTAATGATAATGACTCTGGATAGTTGCTCAGATCAGAAAGACCAACCAAATGACTGGGGGATTCTGGCTTTGAATCAAGTGGTATCAATTCAACCCGTGGTGAAAGGAGATTGAACTCAGTCACGTGGGCAATGATCTGATCAGTCATAACTACATAATGAAAGCCTAGTGAAAACTCTGGACACCAAAGTCAGAAGAGAATCCCTCATTTGCAAAATACTCTATATATCATATCCATGTACTAGGAGGGTAAAATACCCTGACTCTATAAGGAGAAGCCACTGGAAGCTTTGAGTCTGATATCCTTTGAGACCTTGGCCTATGTGTCTTTCCTTTGGCTGGTTCTGATTTGAACCCTCTTGGCTGTAACAAAACTATAATAATAACACTTTCCTGAATTCTGTGAATCATGGTAGCAATTAAAAACCAGAGGGAACTCTCAAATTTACACTCACTTGGACAGAAGTGAAGGTGGCCCTGGGAACCAGGGTTTGTGGCTGGTGTCTGAAGTAAGGGTAGTCTCAAAAAGGAGTGTACCCTTAGCATCTGAATATTTTTCTAATTCTAGGTGTTAGTGTAGAAGACATTGCAGTCTTAATTTCTGTGCTGGTAGATGCTGAACAGTTCTTGTAATGATCCTAGCTCTTTGCAGACCCACCATTCTTTGTAGAAAGCCTATGATTGTTATCTAGAGGATTTGGTTAATCTGAGTCACTTGAAAATCACAGAGGCCTTGGTGCACTGCTTGAGATTCATATGTCCATCTGCCAAAGCTCCTGGCATGCCATTATCCTCTTATTGAAAGCTAGCACTACTGAAATTTCCAGAGTGAATTGTGTGATGTGCCATCTAGACTCCTCTTAGGACTAAAAGACTTAATCCCTTACCTTTTAAGGAGGTTGCTAACTACTGTTAGATGACAGCTCTCTCTAGAAAATGCTCCATACTAAAGTCAGCTGTGTTGCCCAAGGTTGTATCCTCTTTCTAGAGATAACCTACATTAATGATGATAGATGCAGGGATATTAAACCTCACCTTATTACTACAATGAAGGCAGTACTGAAGGGTCATCATAGCTTCGGAGATCCTTATTAGGCTTGGCTAGAGCTCTGTTTGGGTTACATCACAATTCAACTTCTCCTTCTGTCCAATCCTGCCTCATTTCATTTCTCTTTGAAGTTGCCATGACTCTGTGATAAAGTTCTTGCATGTTAGTCTCAGCTTCATCTTGCCAGGACCCCAAGCTATAATCATTGCTGCCAGGAATGGTCATAGGAATAAAATATAGAATCCAGGAACTTAGTCATCTTCTAGCTCACACCTAGAATCCATGGCTAGCATTAGACGATCACAGAAGACTCTAGTACAAGGGAGCAAAACTGTTGTTAAAACTTTCTCTCACAGTGAACTGGACTGGTGTATCAGTGGAGAAAGATGCACTAGTAAGGGCGTTGTATTGTAACCTTGAGAGATATGGGGTAAGTAATAACTGACATAAAAGATTGTGAACTCAAGCAGCTGTTGCTAAGTGTAGTAGATGCTTAAAGGAAAGATAAGCAAAGGGTAACTGATTAAACAGCAATTAAAAATTAAATGTGAAAGCGACAGGCTTCCTTGGTAACACAGCAAGCCATAATTGCAACCAGAAATCAGTTAAAGCTGAAAACCAGACAAAGGACTTTGTGATTAAAGTACCAAAGTGTCAAAGAAAGTTAAACAGTGAAGTAAGGCAATTGTCCTATGTAAAGTCAAGGCTCTAACTGAGAAATAAAATTACTTAGGTATGTGATAAAGATAGCTGGGTTAAAATACTAAAAATTTCACATTCACAGATTCCCCTAGCCCATCTGTTCATGTAGAAGTAGCTCCCACCCCTTCCTAGTAAGGGTTAGAATATTCCCTTCACTGTAGAGGATCTCTGTTGTGGGAACATGTGTCTCTCATCCCCATATCTGCCCTCATCTCCTTTCCTGGTTACTAGATCATTAGAATTATTTGCCATCATAGTTTGGTTTCAGAAAGTTTTGGTTAGATAAAGGATTATAAGAACACAAGGAGCTGTAGAAAGTAATCTTTTTTTTCCTGGGGAGATAATTAAGGCTCATCCTTCAAAGAAGGTTATGAGAGAAACGGGAAGGCACAAAAATACATCAAGAAAACATATCTTAAAATGAATGAATAGATCTTATTTGCAAAGCAGAGATAGAGACACAGATGGAGAGAACAAAAATATGGATTCTAAAGGGGGGAAAGAGGAGTGGGAGGAATTGGAAGATTGGAATTGATATCTCTACACTATTGATACTATGATAATGAATGAAAACCTACTGTATAGCTCAGGGTCTGCACAATGCTCTGTGGTGTCCTAAATGGGAAGGGAATCCAAGAAAGAATACAGCTTATTCACTTTGCTATACAGCAGAAACTAACACAACATTGTAAAACAACTATATCCCAATAAAAATAAAATGAAATAATAAACAAATGAATGATTCAATTCATATTGACTCCTCTAAGAATATTTCATGTCCTATGAAGGCAGAAGTAGTTCCTCTTATACATACCAATAACCTCTTTTTTTTAAATTTTATTTTATTTTTAAACTTTACATAATTGTATTAGTTTTGCCAAATATCAAAATGAATCCGCCACAGGTATAACCTCTTATTCATATTTCTATTGTAGGAATTACTCCACTGCTGTTTTTCTTCAGAGAACTATCTCCTCTAGTATCAGAGGAAATTCTAGAGAACTGACAGCTCGCTGAATATGCAGCAGACACTAACACAGTGTCTTAATTTTGCAATTCCAAGACCAGTTTGACTCATCTTTCAAGTTGCCTCTTAAACTCACTTTTTCTTAATATGCTTAATATTTTCTAAATTAATGAGCCAATAGATAAAATAAGTTTAAAAATTCAGTTGAGTGGATTGAAATCTTTTCTCTCAAAGATATCTGGCAAATTAAATGACCCAAGACAGTTGACATTGGGATATGTTTGAATTTGAGCTGATATGATTATACTAAAATGATAATACTAAATGAAATTTTCTTTTTCAGACATTGGTCAGATAAATATTTTGGGGAGAGGCAATTCTTCCTTGGCTCACCAAAAATATATGAAGTTTGAGAAAATGGGTAATCCTAATTGTTTCATTTTGTTTGCACCTCGTCGGGGAAGGCATGCCATCCCACTCCAGTACTCTTGCCTGGAAAATCCCATGGACTGAGGAGCCTGGTAGACTGCAGTCCATGGGGTCGCTAAAGGTCGGGCATGACTGAGCGACTTCACTTTCACTTTTCACTTTCCTGAATTGGAGAAGGAAATGGCAACCCACTCCAGTGTTCTTGCCTGGAAAATCCCAGGGATGGGGGAGCCTGGTGGGCTGCTGTCTATGGGGTCGCAGAGTTGGACATGACTGAAGCGACTTAGCAGCAGCAGCAGTAGCCGTAATAGTGGAATGTTACCTAATCCAGCCCTAAAGACCAGACTTATTACCTTCTACAAACAGATATGTTCAAGCTGCCAGTTTGAAGCTTAAGGTAAGCTCTCAAAAGACAGCTGATAGCTGTACCTCCACGTCAACTGAAGCCAACTAGCTTAAAGGTATTTAAAGATATTTTTTGGCACTTAAGTCTGGAAATGGCAACAATACAACCAAGTTCCAATTGCCCAGGATGGTGGTGAAGCTTCAGGATGCTCAACTCCAAGTGACAGATGCAAATTCTTGGAAACTGTGCTCAAAGGGAATTGTAATCAACTGGCTGCATGATGAAGAGAACACACAGTGTTGTGGCAGGACATTCATGAGAAATATGGATTCAGCTGGTGCTGTTTACAGATGAAAAAAATGTATTTTTGTGCTGAATCCAACCTGTGATGTTCCAATGAGAACATGTGGCGTCCAGTAATCCGTTATCAAAGCTGATCTCCCGACTCTCAAAAAGAGCGATATGAAAGAAGCAGCGATTTTAGTCTCCAATTCATTTCATTTTTTCCAGCGTTATCTTTGGGGGATTAAAGATGACTGGTGCTGACACACAGAAACAGCCAGTTTAGACCAAGTAATTCCTGAGACAGCGAAATGACAGCTATATCTGGCTGTGCACCTGAACCCTGGGAAAATGCTGATGAAACTTTGCCTTGGGTTTAGAAGGCTCATTTGGGTATATTGTGTATATATTTGAATCATAAAGGAAAGAGGAGGGCTATGTGAAGTCTATAGGAAATGGCACTTTTGGAAGGTCAAATTGGCATTTCCGTGGCTATACTTTCTATGTGGAATGAAATTAACCAGAAACATACAATGCAGTGTCCTTTATTTGAAGGTGTCTATAAATTTCTTTGCAAAAAGAAAGATGCTTAAAAATTTCCATCTGCCACAGTGAGTTTAGTGCTGAAACTGTGCTTTTGGCAGAGACACATTTACTACAGGAGTGTCAACACTTAGAGCAAACCAACCCTAGCTTTATAACTGAGAAAAATGAGCAGTGCCCAGTGTTCTGTATCCTCAGGCCCTTACAAAGTGTCTGGAAAATGTAAGTATTGCTTCATTAATGCTTGCTGAATTGAATTATATACAATACAAGTGAACAAGATCAGGCAGTTTACAGATTGCAAATTTCTCTGGAAGGAAAAAAAAGAAACATCAAAGTGTGGTTGTTACTGTAAGTATTTTTGACTGAATTCTTCAAGAAATTTATTTATATATATATGTCCAGTTTATTTCTAAAATTGAATGTGTTCACTTTTATTTGAATAACCACTTGCAAAAGACCATTCCTTAAACCAAAAGTCCTTCCTTAAACCAAAGGACTATGCTTTGGCCCCATGGTGGGTAAGTTATTAGCAATAAATCTGCTTTGATATGACCTTGATTCCATATTGATAGATCCCTTCAACAAGTCATCATAATATGACTTAAGAATTCTATTTAATATTATATAGTCCATTAAATTGATATATTGGATGGATAATTTAGTAGCAAGAAAAAAATGACACCATTTGAAGAACTGGTGTATTATTTTTTATCAGATCATGACAATTAGATAATCTATCATATTTCCATTTTTATCTTGCCAGGATGCCCAGAACTAAATATAATGCTCAATTAGGATAGCCACTTAGACATATGTTGATATATTCTCTATGATATGTTTTTATTTTCTTTTTCTATTCTAATATTTATATAATAAAACTTAGAGAACCAGTGCATACATAATAGGTATGTAGATAGGTAGCCAACTAGCAAACCAAATATTTGTCATTGTAAAGATAAGCCAAACAGCCTGAAAAATATTTTTTGTTGATAAGACAAACACAACCTGAGGACACTTAAGCTGAATGAAATAAAAGAAATGACCTTCAAACTTGGCCCTAAACTCTGCTTGTTATTGCAAAACATCACATTCAAAAACATTTATTAAAATCACCAGAATATTGATCTCTTTTTCTAATTTCAAAGTGTTAGTTTCTCAGTTATGTCTGACCTTTTTTGATTCCATGGACTGTAGCCTACCAGGTTCCTCTGTTCATGGAATTCTCCATTCAAGAGTACTGGAGTGGGTTGCCATTTCCTTCTCCAGGGGATCTTCCTGACCCAAGTGTCCTGCACTGTGGGCAGATTCTTTGCCATTTGAGCCACCAGGGAAGCCCCTTTTGGTTTCAAGAGGGAGGATTAAATAAATATTTGTTCTAAGATAATTTATGTCCTATATATAGTGAGAATAATTAATATTAGCTATTTCTTTCATTTTATAAAAAATAAAATTTAAATACCAACTGGAATTATATTTTTCTTTTATTTCATTTCTATAATAATATTTAAATACATAAACTTATTTGTATGAATTTGTTTATATATATATATGTAGTTCAGTTCAGTTCAGTCACTTAGTCATGTTAGACTCTTTGCAACTCCATGAACTGCAGCACGCCAGGCCTCCCTGTCCACCACCAACTCCCGGAGTCTACCCAAACCCATGTCCATTGATAGTTGATGCCATCCAACCATCTCATCCTCTGTCGTCCCCTTCTCCTCCTGCCCTCAATCTTTCCCAGCATCAGGGTCTTTTCAAATGAGTCAGCTCTTTACATCAGGTGGCCAAAGTATTGGAGTTTCAGCTTCAACATCAGTCCTTCCAATGAATATCCAGGACTGATCTCCTTTAGGATGTACTGGTTGGATCTCCTTGCAGTCCAAGCGACTCTCAAGAGTCTTCTCCAACACCACAGTTCAAAAGCATCAATTCTTTGGCAAAACTAATACAATTATGTAAAGTTTAAAAATAAAATAAAATTAAAAAAAAAATAAAAAACAAAAGCATCAATTCTTTGGCACTCAGCTTTCTTTATAGTTCAACTCTCACATCCATAATTATGGTTATTATACCATATATAAAATACAGTATGTGTAACATGTATATTTACTTAAATATGTATTCATACAATATACAAAATGCAAAGACTATTGGATATTACTTTGAAGAATTAATAGAAACTTAAATTTGTTAGTCTATAAATCTGTGATAATATCTTGTCAGTTATCTAAAACTGAAACTTGCTTGAATGGCATTTGTGGAATTCTTTATCAACAGTAAAATCTCATGATACACGAAGAAATAACAAATGCTTTTTTAAATAAGAAATTTGTGTAAACCACCTTTAAGATTATACTGAAGATTAGTATCGAATAAAGTAGTTGAACTCTGTACCATGTTTAAGATTTTTCTGTCTATGGAATAAACAGTTAGAGGCCTAAAGTCAAGCTTCTGTAACAGAAAGCATTTTATATAACTCATGTTACTTGCTTCATTGGACAGGGTAGCATGCTATGGAGTCTTACACTAACTAAAATTGATAAATTTGATATGTGATGTGAAAGGTTAAAAATCAAGGTATATAATTTACATGTCATTGTGTCTGACTTTTGTGTGACCCCATGGGCTTTGCTGGCCAGGCTCCTCTGTCCATGAGATTTCCCAGACAAGAATACTGGAGGTGGCCATTTCCTTCTACAGAGATCTTCTTGACCCAGGGATTGAACCCACATTTCTTGTATCTCCTGCATTGGAAGGCAGCTTTTTTACAAACTGCACCACGTGAAAAGCTCTAAAGAGGTAAGGAAGATTGAAATGTGTTTTTACTGAATGGGAGTTGTTTTTCACAGTATTCTATCACAATCAAGAATTCTGGGAAATCCCATTCCAAATTACTGAGATCTTGGGACAATGTGTGGAACAATAAAATGCAGACTTGCAGCCTTTATATTTGATGCAGGTATCATTTTACAAGGGATTTTAATGTTCAGATGCTTAGTTCCACTTCAGTAGAAATCAAGTATCACCACCAGCGCCACCAAGCTATGGCAAATCAGAGAAAAAGTAGTAGCACACATGTATTATGTTCATATCACTGTTTTGGATTCTCCTGTTTAGTAAACATAGCTTTGAGTTACTCCATCTCCGTGCATGAAGTATGTTAAAAGCAAAATCACTTTTTGTTATTTTGTTCAGCCGTATTCAACCCTTTGCGATCCCATGAACTGCAGCACACCAGGCCTTCATGTCCCTTAATCTCTCCCAGAGTCTGCTCAAACTCATGTCCATTGAGTTGGTGATATTATTCAACCGTCTCATCCTCTGACACCCTCTTCTTCTCCTGCCCTCAATCTTTTCCAGCATTAGGAACTTTTCCAATGAGTCGACTCTTCACATCAGATGGTCAAACTATTGGAGCTTCAGCTTCAGCATCAGTCCTTCCAATGAATATTCAGGACTGATTTCCTTTAGGATTGACTGGTTTGATCTCCTTGCTGTCCAGGGGACTTTCAAGACTCTTCTCCAGCACCACAGTTTGAAAGCATCTGTTCTTTAGCACTCAGCCTTTTTTATGGTCCAGCTCTCATATCCATACATGACTACTGGAAAAACAATAGCTTTGACTATATGGACCTGTGTTGTTAAAGTCATGCCTCTGCTTTTTAATATGCTGTCTAGGTTGGTCATAGCTTTTCTTCCAGGAGCAAGTGTCATTTATTTTGTGGCTGCAGTCACTGTCCACAGTGACTTTGGAGCCCAAGAAAATAAAATTTGCCACTGTTTTCACTTTTTCCCCATCTTTTTCAGAATCACTAAAAACCAATATCTCTTCTTAATGACTTTAATTCATTCCTGAAGATTCTACCCTTAAGTGCAAGAACATTAAATAAAAATAATTTTTTCTTAATTTCAATGGGAAAAATGATACATTCTAACTTAACTCAAAATATCCAATTTTCACAGATAGCATATGTCAAGTAATTTGAAGCTAAAATAGTTTGTAAATAATAAAAAGTAGTAAAGTTTAATATATTTATTCCAAACTTTTCTGAGCCATGTTCTTTAGTATTTTGAGAGAATGTTTATTTTGCATTGAAATGCATTTTAAAATAGAGTTTTACTACAGGAAAAATCTCCAGGGCAAAAATTAAAGCTAAACACTAAAGTCATGCAAAAACCATGGAAAAAATAAATACACACAATAGCCCAAAATCAGAGCATACACTTTCTCTTCACCTCTCACATTTTATATGTGTATATAATATGAAAAGGGTTTTGGACTCATCTAAACAAAATGTACAATTTAATTTTGTTTCATAAGACAATCTCTGAAGGAAAACATTTGTGTTGAGTAAACTGTTATGCATGCTCTTTTTCTGAAATCGTAATGTCAAAATACTATGGTGCTGTGCAGTGCTTAGTCGTTCACTGGGGTCCAACTCTTTACAGTTCCATGGACTATAGCCCACCAGGCTCCTCTGTCCATAAGGATTCTCCAGGCAAGAATGCTGGAGTGAGTAGCCTATCCCTTCTCCAGGGGGATCGTCCTGACCTAGGAATTGAACCATGGTCTCCTGCATTGCAGGTGAATTCTTCACCAGATGAGCTACCAGGGAAGCCCCCAAATATTGCTAATATGTAGCATTCCTTTGCTGAGATTTGGAGTGCAAACTGACAAAACAAATAAAATAAGAGATGTTTCCAAACTGTTTAAAATTTTTCTGGAGTTGACATGGCTAAAAGTATGAGTACTATTCAGTCCTAATTATTAAAGTAATACACTTAGTTTTATACCACTTCTAAGTTTTCAATAACTCAATTTTAAATTGATGTTTAATTAAATTGATAGTTTATCTGCCTTTGCTTGTATTAATTTATCCAAAATTAGATTTTCAGGAGCATCTTCATGTTCAGGGTGTCTCCAGGAGTCTTGGAATTACTGTTTACCTTAGAGTTGTTGTTTAGTAATTCAGTTGTATCTGAATCCTTTTTACTCCATGGACTGCAGCATGCCATGCTTCTCTGTCCATCACCAACTCCCAGAGTTTGCACAAACTCATGTCCATTAAGTCAGTGATGCCATCCAACCATTTTATCCTCTATCATCCCCTTCTCTTCCTGCCTTCAATCTTTCCCAGCATCAGTGTCTTTTCTAAGGAGTGAGTCCTTCTCATCAGGTGGCCAAAGTATTGGAGTTTCAGCTTCAGCATCAGTCCTTTCAATGAATATTCAGGGTTGACTTCCTTTAGGATTGACTGGTTTGGTCTCCTTGAAGTCCAAGGGACTCTCAAGAGTCTTCTCCAACACTACAGTTAAGAACCATCAATTCTTCTAGGCTCAGCTTTCTTTATAGCCCAACTCGCACATCCATACATGACTACTGGAAAAACCATAGCTTTGACTGTATGGAATTTGTTGACAAAATAATGTCTCTGCTTTTTAATATGTTGCTAGGTTTTCATAGCATTTCTCCCAAAGAGCAAGTGTTTTTCAATTTCATGGCTGCAGTCACCATCTGCAGTGGTTTTGGAGCCCAGCAAAAGACAGTCTGTCACTGTTTCCATTGTTTCCCTGTTTGCCGTGAAGTGATGGGACCAGAAGCCATGATCTTAGTTTTTGATTGTTGAGTTTTAAGCCAGGTTTTTCACTCTCCTCTTTCACTTTCATTAAGAGGCTCTTTAGTTCCTCTTTGCTTAACTAAAGTATTTTATATAAAATAAAATATACACAAAATTAAATAGTTGAAGCTTAAATTGAAGTTTTCACTTCATTCTACGCTGTTTTTTATTAATGGAATGCATTCAACTATTGAGAATAATGAAGCCATCAGAGAGAGGATCTTGGGTGACTCTAGCTCTGTTTTTCCCCTAGTAGTTTATATTCACCAGGGAAATGGTAATTTTTATTGTTTAGCTTGACATGAACAGAATTCAGACTGACATTTATTATGTTGCTCTGCTATTTTAACTTCACTTCCGTTAGCATCCCCCACACCAGTAATGATGAATGGGAAAAACTTCCTTTTTTTCCTTCTGAAGGAAGAGAGAGCCTGAAGTCAGAAATTCTGAGTTGGTCGGTTATCTCCTTATCCTTTTATTCTATCATGAATGAGGAAAGAATATGGGAGGTTATATTGTTGTACACATTCAGAATATTTGTTTCTAACACCCTATTTGGCAAGGCTGCTATAATAAAAATACCACACACTGGCTAACTTAAACATAAATTTATTTTCTCATAATTCTGGAGGTCAGAAATTCAAGGTCAGGTGTCTGCAGGTTTGATTTCTCCTGAGGCCTCTCTCTTTGGCTTATAGATGGCTTCTTTCTTGCTGTGTTCTCACATGGCCTCTTTTCTCCGCACAAACTTTACTGGTGCTTCTATTTCTTATTCTAAGGACATCAATTATATTCCATTAGGACTCACACTAAGAGACTCATCCTTACATAACCACCTCTTTAAAGGTTCTAACACCAATATGTCATATTCTGAGCTACCAGGAGTACATCATTCAGTACATGAATTGGGAGACTCAGTTCATTTCTTGACAATTATTATATTAACCAAAGATTCCAAGGATATGAAAACCTATTTTGAAAAGTGAAAGAGAAGAGTGAAAATGTTGGCTTAAAACTCAACATTCAGAAAACTAAGATCATGGCATCTGGTCCCATCACTTCATGGGAAATAGATGGGGAAACAGTGGAAGCTGTGTCAGACTTTATTTTTTGGGGCTCAAAAATCTCTGCAGATGGTGACTGCAGTCCTGAAATTAAAAGACACTTACTCCTTGGAAGGAAAGTTATGACCAACCTAGATAGCATATTGAAAAGCAGAGACATTACTTTGCCAATAAATGTCCATCTAATCAAGGCTATGGTTTTTCCATTGGTCATGTATGGATGTGAAAGTTGGACTGTGAAGAAAGCTGAGTGCCAAAGAATTGATGCTTTTGAACTGTGGTGTTGGAGAAGACTCTTGAGAGTCCCTTGGACTGCAAGGAGATCCAACTAGTCCATTCTAAAGGAGATCAGCCCTGGGTGTTCTTTGGAAGGAATGATGCTAAAGCTGAAACTCCACTACTTTGGCCACCTCATGTGAAGAGTTGACTCATTGGAAAAGACTCTGATGCTGGGAGGGATTGGGGGCAGGAGGAAAAGGGGACAACAGAATATTTGTTTCTAACACCTTATTGGGCAAGGCTGCTATAATAAAAATACCACACACTGGCTGGATGGATGGCATCACCAACTTGATGGACGTGAGTTTGAATGAACTCCGGGAGTTGGTGATGGACAGGGAGGCCTGGTGTGCTGCAATTCATGGGGTCGCAAGAGTCGGACACGACTGAGTGACTGAACTGAACTGAACTGAACTAAATCTATTTACTTGAGGAGTATCAAACTTAAAAGGCTTTAAGCTTGTATGCTGCTGCTGCTAAGTCGCTGTAGTTGTGTCCGACTCTGTGCGACCCCATAGATGGCAGCCCACCAGCCTCCCCCGTCCCTGGGATTCTCCAGGCAAGAACACTGGAGTGGGTTGCCATTTCCTTCTCCAGTGCATGAAAGTGAAAAGTGAAAGTGAAGTCGCTCAGTCGTGTCTGACTCTTCGTTACCCCATGGACTGCAGCCTACCAGGCTCCTCCACCCATGGGATTTTCCAGGCAAGAGTACTGGAGTGGGTTGCCATTGCCTTCTCCATTAAGCTTGTATAGGTATCATTAAAACTTTTTTGTAGGCACCCTGTGAAATAGTAATGAGTTAACTGGATAATCACATAGGAAGAAATAAACCTAATTTTAATCCCTAATTCATTCTAAAAACTATTTATTGCAAGCTGGTTTATAGATCTAAGCAAAGCTGATAAAACCATCAAGTTTGTAAAAGAAATCATAGGGGAATATATTTATGACCATGGAGATTGGCTTTCAATTTTTAGAGAGAATGTAAAAAGAACAATTCAAATGGGAAAAAGTTGATAAATTAAATAAGATTAAAATCTATCATTTATGCTCATGAAAAACACCATTAAGGAAATGAATCAGTAGCTTATAGTTTAGCTACTATAGAACATGTCTATCTGATGTTGGAAATATACATATAAGTGCACACACATATCACTATAAATTAGCCAATAATCCATAACTATAAACCATATTAATCTAGATCTGGAAACAAACCAAATGCCTATCAACAAGAGAACATGATAAGCACATTGTGGTAAACTCACATAATGTAGCACTATTCAGCACTGAAGGGAAACCACTATTTATTTAAAATTTTCATTGAAATTTAGTTGATTTACAATGTAGTTTTACTTCCTGCTTACAGCAAAGTGAATCGGTTATACATATACATAATTTTGCTCTTTTTTAGATTCTTTTCTCACATGTGTCATTATGGAGTATTGTATATGTAAAACTAATAAGGAGCTACTATATGGCATAGGGAACCCACTACTTAGATGTGCAATCAATGAATGGGTCTCATAGACACTCAAAGAGACACAAGGAAGTTTTCTGTCATGACAGAAATGTGCTGGGCTTTATCAAATGCATAGAACTAAACACTTAGAATCTGTGCATTTTATTGAATAAAAGCTTTTGTAAAGGAAAATAAAAATACACAAATTCAGAAAACATTTTGTAATGGTAAAAAGGCTGAACATGTATTTTATGACTATGGGATATTATTGTATTTAAATTTCTGGAGGGACAAGCCTCAACTAAATTATTTACCATTATATGAGATATTCAATAACTCTATGCCCAAGAGGAGTTAATCTGGAAAGGTGATAGGTAATTTTATTTACTTTTATTTTTCTGGTAGAAAACTGGCTAGCTTATGGAAAAATATTTATAGTACACACACGTATTATGTACAAATATTTCTAGAATTGTCTTAGAAGTAATCAAAATCTATATTATTATGACTTTGCTCAAGTTTCAGCCTGAGAAATACGTACACGTTTTATTCCTATACTATAGGTTAGCCAATAAAAAATACAACATCATTCCCTGTCTATAAAAGTCTCTGATGACTTGGGAACTTCATGCATTTTATACTTTAATCACTGCTTTTGGTAGTAGGGAAGTGACTCACTGTATTGGATAGTCCCCTTGACACACGCAGAGGTTATAAAAGCGTGAACTAAAATATACCTTATATTTGGACCCATTTTTTTTCCTTCTGGGAAGCATACTCTCAGCAAGAAAGAGAGAAATCTGCTTCCACAGTGTCCTTAATACTTGCAAAAGACCCTAAGAAGATTTTTAGTTACATGATTAAAGATTTGAACATGATGTTGGGAAGAAAAGCTATATTCTTTGGTGCAGTCTTAAGAGAGAACGATGGGCATATTTCAGTAGCTATTTGAGGCACTGTAAGTGTTTCTATTTCCACTTCTTAAGGGTTGTTTACAATTGAGTTATTCCTGAGAAACTTAGCTGCCACTGATAGACGATTAAAATAAATAAGTGGATGAATATATTAAATACATCAAGTCGTAGAATGGAACATTTAATGAACTTCACTTGTGTTATTTTGTGGAGTACTAAATAACATGACAAAATGTACATGATAAAATAAATAGAAAAAATATCAGAAATCACACCCAAATCAGCATAGAATTAATAATTAAAATAATAGATAGCATCTATACAATGATAGTCAGCTACGTACATTTCAAAATAACTTATTTACACTTAATTCATTGAATACAACATTATGTTTCATGCTTAGTTGCTCAGTTGTGTCCGACTCTTTGAGACCCGATGGACTATAGCCCACCAGGAGGCTCTGTCAACGGAAGTATCTGGCCAAGAATACTGGAGAGAGTTGCTATTTCCTTCTCCAGGGGATCTTCCCAACCCAGAGATCAAAACCTTGCCTCCTGTACTGCAGGTGGGTTCTTTACCACTGAGCCACCAGGGAAGTCTCACAACATTTTGAGAAAGTACTAACATTTTCTTCATTTCACTTATGAGATATCTGAGGCCCAAAGTAGTTAAATTGCTTACCTGAGGTCATGCTGATAAAAGAGCCAGATCTGCAACTCAAACTTAAGTTGTAGGACCTCAGAGTCTGCTCACTGTACTGCATAATTCTGTGAGCACAAACAGACACAAATGCAAATTGACAGAATGGAGGCAAGAATGTGTGGAAACTCATTATTTATGGTTGCTCCATTTGATGATAAGGATGGGGAAAAGAAAGCTGGGAGACTAAAACGATGGGGAGAGTTATTATTTGGTCATTTAATATTGAATAAATTAACAAAGGGAATTTATTACTTGTCATATAACACTAAAGGCCAGATTGAAATTATTGGTCGTGAATTTAAAGTGAGATGAATCAACTTGGTTGCTGCAGTCAGTGTTCTAAAGAGAAACAGAACTGATAGTATATACAAAAATATATATTTGTATTTATATCTGGCAATGTCACCCCACTCCAGTACTCTTGCCTGGAAAATGGATGGAGTACTCTTGCCTGCCTCCATGGATGGAGGAGCCTGGTAGGCTGCAGTCCATGGGGTCGCTAAGAGTCGGGCACGACTGAGCGATTTCACTTTCACTTTTATATCTTTATCCATCCATACCTAATAGTATCTATGATTTTTGTAAATTATCTACTGGATTTTCACATATCTATAAATGTGTGTGTGCACAGGCTTCCCTGGTGGCTCAGTGGCCATATATATGTGTGTATTTATTTATTTGTATATATACACACATGCATATATGAGAGAGAGACAGAGAGAGAAAGAAAGAGTGAAAAAAAGAAAAAGAAAGTAAGGAAAAGAGGCGAATAATAAAGAAGTGACTCACATGATTATTCAGGCTCCAGATTTGCAATTGGCAAGCTGGAGACCCAAGGGACCTGATAGTGTAAATTCCAGTCTGAGACTAAAGATTCTAAGAACCAGGAGGATTGCTGATGTAAGTTCTAGTCTGAGACTGAGTCTGTCTGAAAACAGGAGAAGATCATTTTCACAGCCTGAAGAGAATGAATGAAATTGAGAGAGAAAGAAAGAGAAAATGAATATTTTCCCCTTGTTTAGCTTTTTTGTCCTAGTTTGGCCATTGAATTGGATGAAGCCCACCCGCATAGGGAGGGCGATCTGCTTTACCCAGTTAATCCATTCAAATGTTAATCTCATCCAGGAATACCCTCATAGACACACCATCCAGAATGATATTTAACCAGATATCTGGGAAACTTATGGCCCATTTGCTATGACCCTCTTCCAACAACACAAGAGAAGCCTCTACTCATGGATATCATCAGATGGTCAATACCAAAATCAGATTGATGATATTCTTTGCAGCCAAAGATGGAGAAGCTCTATACAGTCAGCAAAACAAGACTGGGAGCTGACTGTGGCTCAGATCATGAATTCCTTAATGCAAAATTGAGATTTAAATTGAAGAAAGTAGGGAAAACCACTTTACCATTCAGGTATTACCTAAATTAAATCCCTTATGATTATACAGTGGAAGTGACAAAAAGATTCAAGGGGTTAGATCTGATAGACAGAGTGCCTGAAGAACTATAGACAGAGGTTCATGACATTGTACAGCAGGCAGTGATCAAGATCCCCAAGAAAAAGAAATACAAAAAGGCAAAAAGGTTCTCTGAGGAGGCCTTACAAATAGCTGAGAAAAGAAGAGAAGCAAAAGGCAAAGGTGAAGAGGAAAGATATACCCATTTGAATGCAGAGTTCCAAAGAATAGCAAGGACAGATAAAGCCTTCCTCAGTGATCAGTGTAAAGAAATAGAGGAAAACAATAGAATGGGAAAGACTAGAGATTTCTTCAAGACAATTAGAGATACCAAGGGAACATTTGATGCAAAGATGGGCACAATAAAGGACAGAAATAGTATGGACCTAACAGAAGCAGAAGATATTAAGAAAAGGTGGCAAGAATACACAGAAGTACTATACAAAACAGATCTTCATGGCCCAGATAACCAGGTTGGTGTCATCACACATCTAGAGCCAGACATCCTGGGATGCAAAGTCAAGTGGGCCTTAGAAAACATCACTATGAACAAAGATAGTGGATGTGATGAAATTCCAGTTGAGCTCTTTTAAATCCCCAAAGATGATACTGTGAAAGTGCTGCACTCAATATGTCAGCAAATTTGGAAAACTCAGCAGTGGCCACAGGGCTGGAAAAGGTCAGTATTCATTCCTATCCCAAAGAAAGGCAATGCCAAAGAATGCTCAAACTACCACATGATTGCGCTCATCTCACACTCTAACAATATAATCCTGAAAATTCTCCAAGCAATGCTTCAACAGTACGTGAACCAAGAATTTCCAGATATTCAAGCTGGACTTAGCAAAGGCAAAGGAACCAGAGGTCAAATTGCCAACATCCATTGGATTATAGAAAAAGCAAGAGATTCCAGAAAAACATCTGCTTTTGCTTTATTGATTACACCAAAGCCTTTGACTGTATAGATCACAACTGTGGAAAATGCTTCAGGAGATGGGAATAGCAGATCACCTTACCTGCCTCCTGAGGAATCTGTATGCAGGTCAAGAAACAACAGTTAAAACCAGACATGGAACTCCAAATTGGGAAAGGAGTACATCAATGCTGTATAACGTCACACTGCTTATTTAGCTTATAGGCAGAGTACATCATGTGAAATGCCGGACTGGATGAAGCACAAGCTGGAATCAAGATTGCCAGGATATCAATAACCTCAGATGCACAGATGACACCACTTTTATGGTCAAAAGTGAAGAGGAACTAAAGAGCCTCCTGATGAAAGTGAAAGAGCTGGCTTAAAGCTCAAGATTCAAAAAATGAAGATCATGGCATCTGGTCCCATCACTTCATGGCAAACAGATGGGAAAACAGTGACAGACTTTATTTTTGGGGCTCCAAAATCACTGCAGATGGTGACTGCAGCCATGAAATTAAAAGATACTTGCTCCTTGGAAGAAAAGCTATGACCAACCTAGACAGCATATTAAAAAACATAAACATTACTTTACCAACAAAGATCTATCTAGTCAAATCTATGGTTTTTCCAGTAGTCGTGTATGGATGTGAGAGTTGGACTATGAAGAAAGCTGAGTGCTGAAGAATTGATGTTTCTGAACTATGGTGTTGGAGAAGACTCTTGAGAATCCCTTGGACTGCAAGGAAATCCAACCAGTCAATGTGAAAGGAAATCAGTCCTGAATATTCACTAGAAGGACTGATGCTGAAACTCCAACTTTGGCCACCTGATGTGAAGAATTGACTCATTGGAAAAGGCCCTGATGCTGGGAAAGTTTGAAGGCATGAGATGAAGGGGACAACAGAGCATGAGAGTTGGTGATGGACATGAGTTTGAGCCAACTCTGGGAGTTGGTGAAAAACAGTTGGTTATGGAAGCCTGGCACGTGCAGTCCATGGGGTCTCAAAGATTCAGACATGACTGAGTGACTGAACTGAACTGAACTGATGGCCTATTTAACTTGATACCCAAAATTAACCAATGCAATGGTTGCATATTTCTCCCCAACCATGCACAACTACAAGTGTGTAGGTGTAGAAGGGACAGAGAATTTTATTCAAGCTAAACTGATGTTTTACCAAGTGATTAAGACAGAGAGAGTTCCAAGGGAGTAGAAGGTAAAATGCAGAAATGTATAATAACAAACCATGTTGTTTTAACTGTGTGGTAAAAAGTTCCTTGGAGCCTTGAAAAGGGTGAACAATCTGATGAGATAGAGGAATTGTTGAGATAAGAGACTAGCTGCTGCTGCTGCTGCTGCTGCTAAGATGCTTCAGTCGTGTCCGACTCTGTGCAACCCCATAGACAGCAGCCCACCAGGCTCCTCCGTCCATGGGATTTTCCAGGCAAGAGTACTGGAGTGGGTTGCCATTGCCTTCTCCAGTAAGAGACTAGAGGGAACAGAGTTAGTGGCTGGAAATTGGAATGTCTGGAATTGAAGTCATGGATGGAGTGCAGTGGTTTTTGTTTGTTGTTTCACTAAGTTGTGTCCTACTTTTTTGTGACCCCATAGACTGTAGCCCATCAGGCTCCTCTGTCCATGGGATTTTCCAGGCAAGAATACTGGAGTGGGTTGCCATTTCCTCCTCCAGGGGATATTCCTGACCCAGGGATCGAACCCATGACTCCTGCATGTATCTCCTGCATTGAAGGTGGATTCTTTACCACTGAGCCACTAGGGAGTGAAGTGGTAATTATGGTAAATGGGTGAAGGAACATGCACAAAGTTTGGTAGATTGATAGCGGATGACAACCTCCATCTCTGCCCTTATTTATAGAGGAGAGTATAAAGTAAAGATAAGATTTATGTGCATATGAACTATTTTACAAATCAGAATGTGGTCAGCGCCATAAGATATGTACCAACAGAGAACTAGGTGAGCTCTGAAAAGAAAGAAATTACTCTTGGCTGGTTACTAAGAGGGAAATGGGATTTCTGGAGGGTGAGAAATATGTGTGGGTGTGGTCATTAGGATATTTGGATTGATTTGATAGGTAACAGGATTTCCAGGGGGTTTTGATCAAGGACATTTTATTTCTTATCATGTAAAAATAAAGCTGAAACCCCAGTATTGGGAAGGGTGAATTAAAGATGTGTTTGGTTAAAGATTAGTTATCATATTATAGTTATCATATTTTCCAGGCACATATAGCCTGGAAAAATATAGACTCTATATTTAGCCATGGTAGGGGGAAAGTGTCTGGATTATTGGCATAGCTATTCCGAGAGCACACAGTCTAAGTGTTTATTTTTGTAAGTTAGTGGCTGGTCAGGTTGCTTTTTAACTCTCTTTGATCTTGGCTGGGATCACTCACATATTTCATGACCATCTGTTTGATACTGGTCTGGGATAGCCTTCCTTTGAAATGATTAGGGTAATTTGACTGAGCTTCATAAACCTTTCATTCCCTAGCAAGCTTGTCTTAGCATTTCTCATGCCAATGGCAGAGGGACAAAAGCAGAGTGAAAAAGCAAAAGTACTTTTTACAAGTTTCTAGGTAAGTCACTTCTACTCATTTGTCACTGGACAAAGCAAATACCATGACCATGCTCAGAATCAGAAAGACTGAACATCAAAAAAAAAAAAAAAAAGTGATACAGAGAAGAGTGAAGAATTAGTCAACTTTAGGCTTCTCTGGTGGCTCAGTGGTAGAGAATCCACCTGTAATGCAGGAGATGTGGGTTTGATCCCTGGCTTGGGAAGATCCCCTGGAGAAGGAAATGGCAACCCTTTCCACTATTCTTGATTGGAAAATCCCATGGACAGAGGAGCCTGGTGGGTTACATTCCATGGAGTTGCAGAAGAGTTGGACATAACTGAGCTACTTTCACTCACTCATTCCTGTATATTTAGTACAGAATAGAAAAGAGAGGACAGATTTACATGATGTTTTGAATGTGTGACATTTTGCATATATATATATATACATATATGTGTGTGTGTGTGTGTATTTAAGCAATGACTGATTAATAGATAAAGATTTGTACACTAAGTCTAAGGTAATTGTATAATTTTCTAGGGAAAGTATGTAAAGAGAACAGAGACCGAGAGCAAGAGAGAGAAAGAGATGGAGAGAGCATCTCATATAAAAAAAACTTTTGGGTGTGTGGTGGATTTGAGTCAATGGATTTGAGACTTCATTCTTGTTTCTTTTAGATTTATACTTGAAAAGCTGAGATCCAAGTAGAAAATATACTTCTATAATAGTCTTCATTGGGTTGAAGAAATAACATGTTTTCAGGAAACAGATAATCTGAGTTTGAATTCTATGTTAATTATTACAAATTATTACGTCCTCAGGCATCTTTTCTGTTAAATGTGGATAACAGCTGTAACTTGAGGGTTGAATGAAATACCTAGCAAAAAGACAGATGTGTAGTTAGTACTCAATAAACAGGTCTATATCTCACCCCCATTTTCTTCTCTTAATTCTCCTTTCTCTCAAAAGCATGTATGACTGTGTGTGTGTGTGTGTGTGTGTGTGTGTGTGTGTGTGTGTATAATTTATGTTCTGTTTAGTTTATGGAGCTCACTTTGCTATAATAGTACAGTATAAAAGCCACATTCTTGAATATTTACAACTTTATTCCAGAAATAGATCAGTGACAAAACATCAAGATTCTTATGCAAACCTGTTGATACATTTTGAAATGCTATGTAAATGTTAAAATCCCAGTCATAGGTTTCCTGTGACTACTTGCCTATTGGTGACATCTGCAGATTCTCTGATGCTTCATATTTTATATTATGAATTTTAAGACCCTTATGATTTAATTTTGAGGTGACTGAATGAAATGGAAACAAGATTTTGAAATATTTAATCACCTTGGGATTAAAATTGACAACAGAATTAACAAATCAATAACTGCTATCTTGAAACAAACTAATAAAAGTGCATAAGTTATCTGACAAGTTCAGCTCTATAGATATAAATAGATATAAAGATAATTCTAAAAACAAAGTGCTCCTTTTGTACAAATAGGCAAAAGAAAATTATATTTTTCATGCCAAAGTTGATAAATTTTTCAATGTGCTTGGCATATCTTAAGGTACTCAGTGATTAAATTTAATATCATTTAATGTAATCACTATTCATTTTTACCCTTATTTTATAGCTAAATACCTATACACAATAAATATAGGATGATGATAAGGCCTCATGAATAATAGGTAATTAATCCTCAGATGAGTCAATGGATGATGCAATGACCATTATTATTAACAGATGTTTATAAAAATACACTCTTTTCTAGGTGTATGAAAATTTAAAAATTAGATAAATCCTTGTCCAATAAGACTAATTTCTTGGGGGAACAAGATAACATCTGTGATGACTGATTTCAGGGATATTGAAATACATAATTTTATTTTTTAAAATAACTTCCATTCTCTAGAAATCCTAAAAAAAATTTCACATAGTATAATAAGAGTTTTCAAAATTATTTTAGGTACAAGTAATTACAGCAGAAATTATTACTGCTGACTATACAGATTACTTGAAGTTCAGTTATTTGATGACTTTACTTGATGATGACTAAAATGGGAACACAATTCAAGGCAGATGCTTTTTTGAAAATAGGTTTTAAGGATAGAAAAAGCAGAGTACAGTGAGTTTCTCAGCACCAAATAGATCACCAAAGATAAATGTCACCTTTGCAGTTTTGCTCAGAGTTAAAGGTACCTCAAGTGAAATAACCAATGGCAGACACATGGATGAAGGAGACAGTGCTCCACCAATAAGATTTGAAAAGTGGAGGACAAGCTCTGCTAACCAATGTCCTGCTTCAGTATTTTCTAGGTACCTGAATTGAATAGCCACTATCTTAATAATTTAAGGTGATTGTCAATATGACATATACTCTAGAAGAGAGGTTCTAGAAGAAAATCATTAAAATGAGCAAAGGGCCTGTGTTTGAGATCTAGCTTTGGCATCTTTTTGTACTGGTGGGATAATGTAGAGGCAAGTGTGAGGAAGTTAGAACACTTTGAAAAAAAAGAATTCCAGCAAAAAGGTAATATATAGAGAAATGAAGATATGCACACTAAAGAGCCAAAGTGAAACTATGTGGGCGATCCTGGTATTTCTCATTTGCCCCATGTTACAGGTGAACTTACCAGTGAGTATACGGTTTCAGGGAACAGGAACATCTAAGACGATTGAAAGAGATAGCTCAGTAGGCAAAGAATCTGCCTGCAACGCAGGAGACCTGGGTTCAATTGCTGGGTAGGGAAGATCCCCTGGAGAAGGAAATGGCAATCCACTCCAGTATTCTTGCCTGGAAAATCCCATGGACAGAGGAGCCTGGTGGGCTACAGTCCACGGGGTCACAAGACTCGGACACAACTTAGGGACTAAACCACCACCACCAAGGGAAATTCAGAGAGCATTGAAATGCAAAAGTAAATAAATAATTGTTGCTTTCCCTCCTCTTTCACCACCACCTACCTCATTATTAGGTTATTTGAGTTTAAGAGAATCCAGGTTAATACAGTATAGAGAATGACATATGTTTATTATTTCTATTAAGATACTTAATGTTTGTAAATGTTTAAATTTGGATCGTCCCAGAAAAAAAAAGACTCTCTTTCTTTTTTCCTAATATATTTTGTAAATGTTTTTTTAAAAAAATGTTTTGAAGGTAGCTAGATTGCAGGACAGAGGGATAGGGGAGGGGGAAAGACATTGAAAGGCCAGCCTGCTCACCAAGTAGGAGGGCTGGGTGATTGAATTATTCTTTTAGTGACAATTTTAGCTAATGCTTGCCTGGTGGCTCTGATGGTAAAGGATCTGCCTGCAATGTGGGAAACTGGGTTTCAATCCCTGGGTCTGGAAGATCCCCTGAAGGAGAGAATGGCAACCCACTTGAGAATTCCATGGACAGAGGAGTCTGGTTGGCTATAGTCCACAAGGTTGCAAAGAGTTGGACATGACTGAACAGCTAACATATTCATTAATTTAGTTGACTCAAAAAATGATTTTGTTGATATACAAATAGGTGATTGGGAAACACTTACTTGATTGTAGCTGTATTCATAATATCTTAGAAAATGCATATTGGACATTCTAATGCCCCTCCCTTGTATGTGCTATCAAATTAAGGTTAGAAGAAACAAGTAAAAATAATCAAATATATATAATAGACTCATGTGGGAAGTGAGAATCTTACCAAAACCCACTCTTAGATATCTACCAACAGGGTTCATGATTGCTGGAGAGCTGGGGAGCCATCCTGTTAACCCAAATGCCAGTCCCAGGTCCTTTCTGATCTCTTGGCTTCCAGGAGAGACTAGTGTCTACACAGTTGACTTTCTGGTCTTTCAGGCGCTCAAATGAATTCTGTGCATTTGAGCCCTAGGAGTTTTGTGCTGTATTCTCTCAATTCTTTTACAATCAGGTTCTGGCTCAGGTAACATGCAGTTCCTTTTCCTAAGTGTTGTTTTCATTTCTCTCCCTCTCTCCACCTGACTATAAGACGCTTGTGTTCACAAAAATTAGCTCATATTTCTCCTTAGTGAATTGACTTCTTAGCTTGACTATGGCTTATATTCTACAATAAATCTATTAATCCCTGCAGCATCAGAGTAAAGAGCTCTCTGCAGACAGTCAACTCTTCATATCTACAGATTATAAGTGAAGTTGCAATTCCCTGACGTTCTGTAGGCAGGGGTCAAGTGTATGTGTATTGTATCTACTCATTCTGCATTTTCAAATGAGTGAAAAGTCATAGGTATAAAGTGAAAAAAATCACTACATTTCTTATCCCTATCTTGTTTTCACTTAATTACATCACCCTTATGGCAGAAAGTGAAAAGGACCTAAAAAGGCTCTTGATGAAGGTGAAAGAAGAGAGTGAAAAAGTTGGTTTAAAGCTCAAACTTCAGAAAACTAAGATCATGGCATCTGGTCCCATCACTTCATGGGAAATGGGAAAACAGTGGAAACAGTGTCAGACTTTATTTTTGGGGGGCTCCAAAATCACTGCAGATGGTGACTGCAGCCATGAAATTAACAGACACTTACTCCTTGGAAGGAAAGTTATGACCAACCTAGATAGCATATTCAAAAGCAGAGACATTACTTTGCCAACAAAGGTCGGTCTAGTCAAGGCTATGGTTTTTCCTGTGGTCATGTATGAATATGAGAGTTGGACTGTGAAGAAAGCTGAGCTCTGAAGAATGGAGATCCAATCAGTCCATCCTAAAGGAAATCAGTCCTGGGTATTCATTGGAAGGACTGATGCTGAGGCTGAAACTCCAATTCTTTGGCCAGCTCATGCGAAGAGTTGACTCATTGGAAAAGACTTTGATGCTGGGAGGGGTTGAGGGCAGGAGGAGAAGGGGATAACAGAGGATGAGATGGCTGGATGGCATCACCAACTCGATGCACATGAGTTTTGGTGAACTCTGGGAGTTGGTGATGGACAGGGAGGCCTGGTGTGCTGTAATTCTAGGGGTTGCAAAGAGTTGGACACAACTGAGCAACTGAACTGAACTGAACTGAAAATTAGCTTCAGGTATACATTTTTGAAATGAAGAGAGACAAAACAAATTTTGTCTTTTGCAAATGATGAAGCAAAAGCCAGTCTATTGCACTCAGCACAGTCCATGAGAGGTTTTATTTTCTGATCTCTCTCTTACCTTTGACCTGATGAACTTCGGTATCATCAACGTTGCTGTCTTTTCTGTTTTGTCTATGTTAAGCTTTAAGAAATGGTTGTGGAGAATAAGACAAGGACTGACAAGTACATTTAGAATCTTGAATAAAGTTGGGTAACATCTACTTCTTTGTAATTTACACATTTTCCCACAAATGACCTTCTAGTACATTTTTCTTTTAGTTACAAGTTTGTTGAATTCATTTGAGTTCTTCAATCATAATAAAGATGTGGATTCGAGCCCTGAGTACTAGAAACATTTTGGGGGATTCTCATTAACAGATAAACAACAGGGAAAATAGGTCAAAAAGAAGCTACAGAGAAATTCAATACCATGTATTTGAGTCCATGCTAACACAGATTGTCGTTGCCACTGTTGATGAACTACATCCTCTTTTGTGACCCCATGAACTGTAGCCCGCCAGGCTCCTCTGTCCACGGGATTTCCCAGGGAAGAATACTGGAGTGGGTTGCCATTTCCTTCTCCAAGAGAACTTCTGGATCCAGGGATCAAGCCCAAGTCTCCTAAATTTCAGGTGGATCCTTTACTGCTGAGCATAACACATATAAAATAACACTTTGTATACAAAAAATGATAATTATTTTACCAAGGTTAAGTATTCATTCTTTTTTTTTTTTTTTTTAAATTTTTATTTTATTTTTAAACTTTACATAACTGTATTAGATTTGCCAAATATCAAAATGAATCCGCCACAGGTTTACATGTGTTCCCCATCCTGAACCCTCCTCCCTCCTCCCTCCCCATTCCATCCCTCTGGGTCGTCCCAGTTCATTCTTTATGTACCACTTGTAAATGAAAACTATACCATTTGAGACCACCTGATAAGAGCCAACCTGTCAAATCAGGAAATTCAGGTTGGGTCCCTGGGTCAGGAAGATCCTCTGGAGAGTGAAATGCCAACCCTCTCCAGTATTCTTGCCTGGGAAATCCCATGGACAGAGAAGACTGGCAAGCTATAGTCTATGGACCACAATAAAGTCAGATCTGATTTAGCAACTCAGCAATAACATAGCATTGTCAGACTTCTAAGATAGCAATATTCATATATGAGGTGATTTACTGAATTTGCACCTTCAACTAGACACACTTAGTATATCTTTATAACTTAATGAGATGGTTTTAATGGAAGACAGTTCTTCCTTGATCTTTCATGTTTGTATGGACTTCATTTCTTTTCAGAATGCTTGTATAAGTAAGTAGCCATTAAAATAAAGAGATGTTTCACTCCCTGGAGCAGACTGAATAATAACAGAGTCAGTCAGTCAGTCAGTTCAGTCGTTCAGTCGTGTCCGACTCTTTGTGACCCCATGAATCACAGCACGCTAGGCCTCCCTGTCCATCACCAACTCCCAGAGTTCACTGAGACTCACTTCCATTGAGTCAGTGATGCCACCAGCCATCTCATCCTCTGTCGTCCCCTTCTCCTCCCGCCCCCAATCCCTCCCAGCATCAGAGTCTTTTCCAATGAGTCAACTCTTCACGTGAGGTGGCCAAAGTACTGGAGTTTCAGCTTTAGCATCATTCCTTCCAAAGAAATCTCAGGGCTGATCTCCTTCAGAATGGACTGGTTGGATCTCCTTGCAGTCCAAGGGACCCTTAAGAGTCTTCTCCAACACCAGAGTTCAAAAGCATCAATTCTTTGGCGCTCAGCTTTCTTCACAGTCCAACTCTCACAACCATACATGAACGCTGGAAAAACCATAGCCTTGACTAGATGGACCTTTGTTGGCAAAGTAAGGTCTCTGTTTTTCAGTATGCTATCTAGGTTGGTCATAACTTTCCTCCCAAGGAGTAAGCGTCTTTTAATTTCATGGCTGCAGTCACCATCTGCAGTGATTTTGGAGCCTAAAAAAATAAAGTCTGACACTGTTTCCACTGTTTCCTCATGTATTTCCCATGAAGTGATGGGACCAGATGCCATGATCTTAGTTTTCTGAAGTTTGAGCTTTAAACCATTCACCTTCATCAAGAGGCTTTTTAGTTCCTCTTCACTTTCTGCCATAAGGGTGGTGTCATCTGCAGATCTGAGGTTATTGACATTTCTCCCGGCAATGTTGATTCCAGCTTGTGCTTCTTCCAGCCCAGCGTTTCTCATGATGTACTCTGCATATATAACAGAGTAATAAAGGTAATAATAACAGAGTAATAAAAATAATGTGTCTCTCTCTGGAGAGGAGGTAGGGCCAGTTTGTCAGAGGTGCCTGTATAAGACCAGAGACTTAATAATATCAGTGTCCTTCTCCTGTGATTCGTCCCAGGTTGTGGGCAGGAAACACCTGTCCTTCATGATGTTGCCCTGAGAATTCACCTCAGAAAACTGGGGCAAGATGTTACTCTGGCCCTTACTATAGCCATATGTAATCAGCTGCTATTTCTCTGACCCAGAAACCTCATGTCTTTTTGTATCTATGAAACTTACAGGCTAACTTGTTAGCTTGCAGTAAGGTAAGAGGTAAAACAGTGTTCCTGAGGTAACGATGTGAACTTTAGGAAATGTCTTAACAATTTTGCTTGACTGGATTATGTTTCAGCATTGTTTATAGAGAGATTTGTTCTTTTGTATCAAAAAACCTTATCTAATTGCATGACTAATAAATACAGTAGAAAATTAAAATGACTCTAAAGTAGGAGAAAGACATCAACACCCATTATTCTACCACCTTGAGAAAATCAGTAATAATATTTTTCACATTTTTTTCAGTCTTCCCCATCTTGTGAGTATACACAGTCACACTCATTCACAGATAAAAATGCAATTTTATAATTTGGGATCTTAGTCTACATATTGCTATATTTTGTAATTCTGGAATCCCAAATGTGCCTTATTACTCATAATTGTTCATATGACATGCTATCATTATTGGTTATAAAAGACACCATTTGGGTGTCACTTTTTCTTATTATTGCCTTTTTTTCTCAGCTTGACTTCCAGTTCCCCAAACTATATTTTAAGCTAACATTTACAAACTATTAGCCTATCCTGCACAATCTACCAATAGCTTTGTATGTATTACTTTGTAATAAAGTCAAGAAGTGTAAGAAAATATTTTTTTTCTATTTGCCAGCTGTCCTCCTTAGAGAGAACTTCCTTACTCTAAGATTTTTATCTTATAGTCTTAAATATTTACATTTAACAAACATTCATCTAATGAGGAGATGATCTAATATTTCTAATAATTATGAGATCTAATATTTATTGGACATTTATTATGGTCAAGTACTTTCCTAAGCAGTTGTGTGTAGATAACATTAAAATCTCTCAGTCTCTTCAGATGGTAGTATTATTATTCTCGTTTTATAGATAAATTAACTGAAGCAGAACAAGTTTACAATAGCTTCCCGGAGTCACTGAGACAGTCAATTATAAAGTTAGAACTCATATCATGCAAAGTCTGACTCCAGACCCCTCTCTGGAACAATGGTAACATTTTGTCCTCCAGAGTTAATCTAGAGTCCTGTCACTATGTCTTGAAACCACCAGACTAGGTTGTTCTTATTAACAACATACATTTATGTCTCATAATTCTGGTTGCTGGAAGCTGAACGTCAACGCTCTGGCAGATTTGGGGTCTGGTGAGTTCATCGAGGGCTATCCTTTTGCTGTGTCCTCACATGGCAGAAGGGCAAGGAAGCTCACTGGGGTCTCCTTTGTAAGGGTATTCATTTCATTTGTGAGAGCTCTACTCATGAACAAATCACTTCTTAAAAGCCAAACTTCCTATACTATCACCTTGGGCATTAGTATTTAACATTTAAAGTTTGGAGGGACGCAATGGAAGCAGTGAGAAACTTTATTTTCTTGGGCTCCAAAATCACTGCAGATGGTGACTGCAGCCATGAAATTAAAAGAAGCTTGCTCCTTGGAAGAAAAACTATGACAAACCTAGACACCATATTAGAAAGCAGAGACATTGCTTTGCTGACAAAGGTCCATCTAGTCAAAGCTATGGTTTTTTTCCAATAGCCATGTATGGATGTGAGTTGGACTATGAAGAAAGCTGAGAGTCGAAGAATTGATGCTTTTGAACTGTGAGTTGGAGAAGTGTCTTGACAGTCCCTTGGATTTCAAGGAGATCAAACCAGTTGATCCTAAAGGAAATCAGTCTTGAATGTTCACTGGAAGGTCTGATGCTGAAGCTGAAGCTCCAATATTTTGGCTGCCTGATGCGAAGAACTGACTCCTTAGAAAAGACACTGATGCTGGGAAAGATTGAAGGCAGGAAGAGAAGAGGATGACAGAGGATGAGATGATTGGATGGCATCACTGACTTGGACATGAGTTTGAGCAAACTCCGGGAGACGGTGAAAGACAGGGAAACCTGGCATGCTGCAGTCCATGGGGTCTCAAAGAGTCGGACATGACTGAGCAACTTAACCAAAACACTATGGAGTCATAAACATCCAGTCTATAGAGAAGAAGAGGTATAGATTCCATCCATAGGAGGTAACAGAATATCCTCCAAGAGCAGCCATGTCACAAAATCAAGACTGGGAATAATGAAAACTATTTCTTCAGTTTACTTGTTTATAGCACATTATTTTTAATTCAGGCAAATGGTCAGCACACTCTTCTCCCCTTCTCTCTTTATGATCGTTAAGCACACAAATTTCTCTTGCCAACACAACCCTGGCAATGTATGTATAACTGAAGAAACAGTTTTCTTAATTCCTCTTGGGCATTTGATCCACCGCCAGCTTCTCTAAATTTAGATCAGGATGCTGCTTTAGAATTTGACAAGTGTCTTGCATTCCTGCCTTTATCCTAGAGCCATAAGGTCCCCACTTCATATTTAGAAGCTCTTTTATTGTTAACTTGTTTATGTAGCACTTTCTGAGATCATTTATCTTTATAGCAGCCTGAAGTGTGAGGTTGAAAAGTTTAGGAAAAAAACACTTAATTTTTTATAGATCAAAAATTAGAGTGAAGTGAAAGTTGCTCAGTCGTGTCTGACTCTTTGTGACCCCATGGACTGTCATGGAATTCTCCAGGCCAGAATACTGGAGTGGGTAGCTTTTCCCTTTCCCAGGGGATCTTCCCAACCCAGGGATCAAATCCAGGAGTCCCACATTGTAGGCAGATTCTTTACCAGCTGAGCCACAAAGGAGGCCCAAGAACATTGGAGTGCATAGTCTATCCCTTCTCCCATGGAACTTCCCAACCCGGGAAACAAACTGGGGTCTCCTGCATTGCAGGTGGATCCTTTACCAGCTGAGCTATCAGGGAAGGAAAAATTAGAGAGTCTTATACAAACCTGATTCCAGCTTATTTCTAATAATCATTCACTAGTTTTCATGCTGATCGCTGTAAGAACTATGTCTGTCACTGAAGTAATGACTTACATTTTCAAATTCTGATGGAGGAAAAGTAATATTTTCAAGGATCAGTTCCATACATACTTTTGATTTTTCATATACATTTTGCAGAGTGTGATCTAAAATTATATTAGATATTTTCATATGAAGAAGGGCCTTGCTAACTACTTCATTAGATTTTAGCTAGAAATCCCATGTTTTTTCCCCAGTCTCTAGGCTGTGTACATTCTGTATGTAATGACACATGAAATGTGCCTTCGAATAGAATTATCATTTTTCTGTTGTTGTGCTGCTACAAAGAGATTATTGCAACCACTTCATTCCTTAGTATGCCACTGAGAGTCATAGACAATTTTTGGATTTTGGCCTGACATCACACACAGTCACAATCACCACTGCTACATTCATTCTGTCAAATGACTCTACCCTTGCTAGACAGAGAGCAAAATTAGTATTTAAGTTGTGGGCACATGGCACATGAGTTGTTATTCGAATTCCTTAATACTAACAATAGTAAAAGTCAGATTTTGAAGATTAAGTTGAGAAATGTTTTTCATCGAAAAGTTTGAAGATAGAGCCTCCATATTCTTTTTCTTCTTTAAAATTCATGTTAACTTTAAACCTGAATTACTTATAGGAAAATAGAGAATTAATCATTTCATTAAGTGTACTGTTGGTGCTATTTTCTTCTTTCCAAAAGATATAATTGTTGAGAATTACTGCTCCCAAGAGAATTCAGTTGGAAACAATTATAAATTTTTTTTCTTTTTCAATAGTCACTTTGAAACATCATATACAGAGTTAATCTATACCATTCTGTATAAGATTTCCTTGCTGGCAAATAAAAATTTTACTATCATGTTTTTCGAAGTGACTACAGAATTTCTAGTTCTACAAAAATTGTAACTTATTTAAAAAAATTAAATGTGTTCCAAGGTTTTCTATTTTTTAATCCTCCCAATAATCTTATTGGAGTAAGTAAAGTTAAAATGATATGTCTTTTTATTATATACCTGATGTGCTATTTACAGCCATAATCATACGCATTCATACATTTTGTATCTTGCTTTTTCTTTTGTAGAAAATTAAATAAATGACTTTGTCTTTCTTTAATATTTTAGATTTTCATTTGTATTATTTTTGTAATAAAAATGTTCCAAAAAAATGATGTGTCCTTTGCATAGGTGAAAACACTGGCTCAGATATGATGAGTGACAATTAAGGCCCCACACTGTTAATTAGGTTTGGACCGAATTCTTATGACTCTAAAACCAATGAGTTTTAAAAGCATTTGTGTAAATTTTTGTTTATTGAGCTATCATTGATTTACAATATTATATTAGTTTCTGGTGTACAACATAGTGGTTCAATATTTTTACAGAAAATATAAATATACTCCATTTATATTTATTATAAAATAATGACTATTTCCCTGTGCTGTATGATATATTTCTTAATTTATTTCACATACAAGTCTTCAACTACCTTTCTACAGACACTGAATATAGATGTTTCTAGGTTTTAATATGTCCTCTAATTGAGAAAAGCAATCTGTTGCATTTCACTTAACTTTTGCACATTCTCTCACTGATTTTCTTCTTTCACATCACCCCTCTGGAAATATCCAGGGTACATCTACTGAAATTCAGAGAGGAAACTGGTCATGGTGGGAGTCATAAAGTCTCTCAGACTCAATATAAACTGAATAATCACATAAGCCTACTTATTTCAAAGATAATACTACAATTCATTCAGTTTCTTGAATCAAGAACCTTGGAGAGGAGATGGGAGTGTTTTACTAGAGGAGACAGAAGAGAATTTTGAAATACTGGATACATGCTGTATCCTAGGAGTGAGAACATGATATTATGCATTTGTTAAAAAGCCAGAGACCTCCATATCAGAAAGACTATATCTAGCATGTGAGTGTGTGCATGTGTTCTCAATTGTGTCTGACTCTTTGTGACCCCAAGGACTGTAACCTGCCAGGCTCCTCTGTCCATGGAATTTTCCAGGCAAGAATACTGGAGTGGGTTGCCATTCCCTTCTCCAGGGGATCTTCCCAACCCAGGAACTGAACCAGTGTCTCCTGTATTAGCAGGCAGATTATTTATTTATTTATTTTTTAACCACTGAGTTACCTGGGAAGCCCAAATCTACCATAATCAAATTAAAAATATAAGCAACAAGAACATCAGTGGATACTGGGAAGGAATGCAGACTGTGACAAAATACCTATATTGAAAATAATGGCAGATCTTCACTGAAGCGGTGAAGAGTAAAGACACTGACCTAAGAAACATTAGAGTATGATATTTTGATTGAAAATTTTAACACTAAGACAAAAGGAATTGTATATAAGCATTCTACTCTGATTGATAAAGCTATTTCTTACAGCATTACAGGTTAATAATTCTGAAACAGTTGTGCATGAATTCCAAGACTCAACAAATAAATAAGTGGATGACAGATTGGGATGCCAGGTTTCTCACTGTTGGAAAGGGGGATTACTGATTAGCAGGAGGAGGGGTTAGAATAAACCATGTAGTCCTGAATTAGAGTCAGAAATACCAGTATGAATTCAGGTTTAGTTTAATATAGCTACAGATGAGGGAGAAGGCAATGGCCCCACTCCAGTAGTCTTGCCTGGAAAATCCCATGGATGGAGGAGCCTGGTAGGCTGCAGTCCATGGGGTCGTGAAGAGTCAGACATGACTGAAGTGACTTAGCAGCAGCAGCAGCAGCAGCTACAGATGAGAAGGTACGTAAATAATTATAAGTAAGTATGTATACATGGATTAGGATACATGCATATGTTTTCTAGCTTTGTTCTCTGAGAGAATCAACAAGCATGACATCCCTGTAGAAGTGAACACACTCAGTGTCTAGATCCTGGTTTCTAACTCTCTTCTGCAGCGAAATGAAATAGGGTTTCCTGGAGAAGTGAACGATTCTAGATATAGGGCCAGAATATGTAAGGTGAACTTGGCACATGTTTTAGTGACAAAAAAAGTAAGGATGTTCTCAAGCAACAAAAATATTAGTCTTGTCATGGGAACGTAGGAGCCAGGGTAAAATATCACCTTGTCAACATCATCAACCTTCTGGTTCCTACCAGCCTGGACTCTAAGTGCTTCTGGGCAGCATACAGCTAAGTTCTTCCACCTGTGGGGCTTTCAGTATTTGCAAAACTGCTCAAAAGACATAGCTCAGAATATTTTCTATAGTCCTTGAAGAGGAATTAAATGTCCTTGATTTTGTTTAATGGCTTAACTATTATTATTGTCTTACTTGATTGTTTTCCTTTCTTTCTGCATTTTCCCACTTCTGATTAAACTTATCCTTTAGAACTTGGAGACAACTTAGAAGGTTAAATTTTTCTACAGGCAAGAGGCAGGTGAAGGGCATGGGGAGGGGGATCTGTCTTGGGAAGGCCCCATAGAATCCTGCTTATGGCAGAAAGCCAAGAGGAGATAAAGACTCTCTTGATGAAGGTAAATAAGAAGAGTGAAAAAGCTAGCATAAAACCCAACATTCAAAAAGCTAAGATCATGGCATCCAGTCCTATCACTTCATGGCAAATAGATGCGGAAACAATGGAAACAGTGACAGACTATTTCCTTGGGTTCCAAAATTACTGCAGATGGTGACTACAGCCATGAAATTAAAAGACACTTCCTCCTTGGAAGAAAAGCTATGACAAACCTAGACAGTGTATTAAAAAGCAGAGACATCACTTTGCTGACAAATGTTCATATAGTCAAAGCTATGGTTTTTCCAGTAGTCATGTACGGATGTGAGAGTTTGGACCATAAAGAAGGCTGAGAGCTGAAGAATTGATGCTTTCAAACTGTGGTGTTGGAGAAGACTCTTGAGAGTCCCTTGGACTGCAAGGAGATCCAACCAGTCAATCCTAAATGGAATCAACCCTGAATATTCATTGGAAGGACTGATGAGGAAGCTGAAGTTCCAATACTTTGGCCACCTGATGCGAAGAGTGGACTCATTGGAAAAGACCTTGATGCTGGGAAAGTTTGAAGGCAGTGGGAGAAGGAGACGACAGAGGACAAGATAATTGGATGACATCACCAACTTGATGGACATGTGTTTGGGCAAGCTCCAGGAGATAGTGAAGGACAGGGAAGACTGGCATGCTGCAGTCCATAGTGTCACAAAAAGTTGAACATGACTGAGCGACTGAACAACAACTACATTATTGCCATTAAAATAAGATCCAAACACTTCACTGAAAATTTCTCTGGTGGCTTATGCAGTAAAGAATCTGCCAGCAATGAAGGAAAGCCAGGTTCAATCTCTGACTTGGGAAGATCCCCTAGAGAAGGGAATCACTACCCACTCCACTATTCTTGCCTGGAGAATTCCATGGACAGCAGAGCCTGACAGGCTACAGTCCTTGGGGCCATATAAAGAGTAGGACAAGACTGAGCAATTAAATGTATTATAATATAAAGTATAGATCACTTAAAAAAAGATTGAGTGAAAGTTATGGAATTACATAGATATCAAAAAGATGTTTTTACAAATAAATTAGTTTAGATAATTCTGTTACAACAGATAAATCCCAAATATTTAGTAGTTGCTTATATTTTTACCCATGTGAAGTCCAAATCAGCTTTCCTGATAAGCATACGACTTTCCATCATAGAAAATTTATAAAAAAGCTCATTTTGTGACTCAGCCTGCTTCAACAGGTGACTTCTAAATCAAGACTGGGGAAAATTCATGGACAGTTATGCAAAAGAGTCTTTTAAAGTAAACTTGGAAGAGACATGAAATATTTATTGCCATGTTTTAATGGTTATAGTCATGACATGATCTTAAATTATTACAAAGGAGGCTGGGAAATGGAGTTCAACAGTGGACCAAAGCACTGAAGGAAAGGGTGAGATGATGAGCCATAAAGATAGCAGTTCTTCCTTAACTTGCCTTGGCCTCCATTTTCCCACAAGATTGAGGCTCTGAGGATCAAGTCCCTTAGGCTATAACCACACTGGAATTCCTTCTTTTATTCGATATTCTAATTTCAACTTCCTCAGACCTTTACCTTGGCTGTTTTCTGCATCTACAACCTTTTTGATTATTTATAAAATGTATGCATCTGACTTAATATTATTTTTCCAGGGAGACCATACCTAACACTGAATTCAAAATAATCCCCAGTTCTCTATTTTAGCAAAGCCTTTAATGTATTTCCAACTCCTATCACATTCATCTTATCAAATTTTTAAAACTCATTTATTATTTGCCTTCCTGCCCAGCTCCATAGGAGCAGGACCTGACTTTCCTGTTCATTGCTCTGCCATCAGTGCCAGAGAAAGTCTGGTACTTAAATAAAGAAAAAAAAATGTTTGAATGAATGAATAAATATTCAGAAAGAACCCTTACTTTCACTGAAAGTCTTAGAAGAGAATGTTAATTCTTCTTTGTGGAAGGAATGAAGGAAAGGAAGCACAAAAAATGATAAAAAGGGTGTTCAAAAATGTATATAATGAATGAAAGTTTAACTGCCAACAGAATTTAGAGTTTCGTATTCCTTATTCCATATGTTAGTGTTGTTATTTGTCACTAAGTTGTGTCCAACTCTTTGGGACTCCACGGACAGTAGCCCACCAGGCCCTCTGTCCATAGATTTCCCAGTCTAGAATGCTAGAGTTGTTTGCCATTTCCTTCTCCAAGGGATCTTCCTGACCCTGTGATTGAACCCATGTCACTTGCATTAGTGGGTGGATTCTTTACCACTGAGCTACCAGGGAAGCCCACTCTTTATTCTCTTATTAAATAATGAACCCTCATTTCAGAATTGTGCAACAGTTCCAATTAGTGGGTCAAGCATTTCCATATATAATGTGATGTAAATCACTAAGAGACATATCTACAGTTCCTTCAAAGATTTACCAACAGTTCCTTTGCTACTTCTCTCTATCTTTTATTTTTGCTAAACTGGAGGACTATCCATTTAAGTGAAGGAAGCAAACTTGAACTGCAAATGTGAATCATGCTTTTCTAACATCCAAATGTGGTTTTATTTATTTATTTTTTTTCTTTCTTTTTTAATTTAATTTTATTTTAAACTTTACATAATTGTATTAGTTTTGCCAAATATCAAAATGAATCCACCACAGGTATACATGTGTTCCCCATCCTGAACCCTCCTCCCTCCTCCCTCCCCATTCCATCCCTCTGGGTCGTCCCAGTGCACCAGCCCCAAGCATCCAGTATCGTGCATTGAACCTGGACTGGCAACTCGTTTCATACATGATATTTTACATATTTCAATGCCATTCTCCCAAATCTTCCCACCCTCTCCCTCTCTCACAGAGTCCATAAGACTGTTCTATACATCAGTGTCTCTTTTGCTGTCTCATACACAGGGTTATTGTTACCATCTTTCTAAATTCCATATATATGCGTTAGTATACTGTATTGGTGTTTTTCTTTCTGGCTTACTTCACTCTGTATAATAGGCTTCAGTTTCATCCACCTCATTAGAACTGATTCAAATGTATTCTTTTTAATGGCTGAGTAATACTCCATTGTGTATATGTACCATAGCCAAATGTGGTTTTAATATTGCCCCTTTTCAATATTACTGCTTTCTCAATTTATTTCTTACACATTTTTAGTAAGAATCCTAATAAATAGAAAATTTTTATTAGCTGAAATTTGTAAAGAAGATATAATTAGGGTATTCACTAAAATAACATTTTCATGTTGTGAGTAGCGTGTTGAGTTTTAATTTTTCAGAATACATTATTTACTCACATACTTACATAAAAGCACATGCAGTCTCTGCTCAGCAAAAATACACCTGAAGATACATATTGTTATTCAGTAATTTGGCATTTCTTGAAAAGCTAAAATAAAACTTCTTGCAATAAGCTATGTAGATGAAATCAGTTTTAGGAAATACTTTATGAGCAAGTCAAATAATGTTAGAACAGTGATATTTAGCTGTCTTTTTAAGGTATAACTAGTAACTCCTTTTTTTTTTTAATTCAGTGAAATTTCACTCTAATGAAATAATCTGAATAGCCCCAATAATTTGTCTAGTCCCTTGGACTTTATGTAATTGAATTGTAGATCCATTCTAATGGGATTTACTCTTTGTGCATCTTGAGTCATTTCCTTCTTGAGTTGGCTTCTTTTTTAATTCATATATATCAGCAACAGGATTTTAGAGATGTGAAAGATTATGCAGCCCCTAGAGAGCAGATACTGTGTAGAGTAAATTTAACTCAATTTTATATCTCAAAAGCTCAGGCAGTATTTCAATTCTAAATCTTCCAGTCTATTCTATTTGAAGGAGGTAATGAAAATTTGTGTTAGAAAAGAGGAAAACTCTTGTGTTTCAGAAAGAGTAAAATTTTGCAGAGTTTTACAAAATATATACTTGGCTATGGAAATGTAAAGATAATAAAATGATAACAAATATATATCAGAACCATTCTTCAACATCAGCTAAGTTGCTACATGGATGAATTCAGAAGCTACGCTCTATCCATACTTGAGAAAAACTAGGTTCTTACTTTAAACTGTAGAAGTGTGGCCAAAAGGAATGTCCACAGAAGCCATCTTTGCAAGGAAACAAACCAGTGGTGCTGTGCATAACGCCAGTTAGACCTTTATGAAGTGACTGTCGTAAGGAAACTGTACAGGACAGAGTGCTGTTTTATGAAACGAGACCTCCTACAAAACAGATCTTTGTTCAAATCATAGCTCCTGCAACCTCTTCCTCATGTGTCCTGAGACAAGTTACTTAATACTTTTGATGCCGAGTTTTATCTTAAGTAAAACTGGGATTGATAAAACCAATTTAAAGCACTGTTTGTATTAAATCAAATGTGAGAGTAAATGCACTAGTTGAGCACATTGTAACTATGGTGGAGTTAAGTGGACTCTTCCTGAGAAATCTATAAATCTAAATATCTATCTATTTAGATATTTTAATTTGTAGATTATCTATACAAATATTGAATGTCAGTGTAACTTCAATGTGAGAGTCAACAGATTTCTAAGATATGTATTTTTGCTTTTATAAAGATAAATTGGTTTTAATACTAGTTGCATTAACTGTAGAATATTGTAATTGCATATCCCTTTTATACTATTGACTTAAAAATTGCTAGCCTTTATCTTTTATTGACCCTAATTTAGTTACATAAAGATGATACAAATATAAAATTAAATGCCAATAAAACCACAATATAGGGAATTACCAGTAGTCCAGTGGTCAGGACTTTACAGTTCCACTGCTAGGGTTCAATCCCTGGTTAAGGAACTAAAATCCCACATGCCATGCAACATGGCCAGGAAAAAAAAGGGGAATAAAAGAAACAGTAAACCCTAATATGAGATTTCCTGGTGGCTCAGTGGTAAAGAATCCACCTGCTAATGCCGGAGATGCAGGAGATGTAGGATTGATATCTGGGTCAGAAAGATCCCTTGGAGAAGGAAATGGCAACCCATGCTAGTATTCTTGCCTGGAAAACTCCATGGACAGAAGTCTTTCAGGCTACAATCCACGGGGTCACAAAGAGTCAGGCATGATTTAGTGACTGAACGACAGCAAATATAAGCTTATACAAGTTGAAATTAAGTCAACTTTCAGAAATTATTCTATGAAGCCTATTGGCCTAGGGAGAATAAAAAAAAAAAAATGAAGACTTATCTGTGGACAAAAGCCACCCTACAGGGTATTACAGTAAGTCCTCTTCCAACAAGTTTTGTTATGCAAGCAAGTTTTTTAGGGATCCAACTAACACAAAAGACTATATATAGTACTGTACTATAATAGGTTTATAATACCTATTTATATTATATTGGAGAAATATAATAACATATATTATAGGAGAAATAATAGAAATAATACATAACAAATAAACAAACACAAAAAATAAAGAATGAGTTTTAAATTTTACAGTACAGAATCTTGGAAAATACTGAAGTACCAGCTACATCACTGCTGTTTTGCTTCTGGACATCCTGAGCTTGAAATAAAGATACTGTACCACTGTACTCTACATAGTACTATAGAGTTCACAAAAGCACAACCATTTGTAGAGGATACATGCATTGTGATGATGTACACCTTATGTAATATAACTTATGTGATTGGACACGTGAACGTGCGTCCACTTGAAAGCTTGCAACTTGAAGGTTCATATATAGGGGACTTACTGTAATTTAAATCTTGTATACTGCTCTACAGACAATCAAGAGTTTGTTTCTGCCTTGTTAATTTCACCACTCACTACAATGATGGATTAGCTTGTTGAGGATGATCACTGGCTTAGTGAAATTAAAAGTAAACATCAAAAGGTTAAGCACTTTTCTTGATGAGATGCTGCTATAGTTTAAAGGCATGTCTTATCGTTCACACATAAGTAAACATCTGAGGAGTATTAAAGAGAGAGGTATGCAGCGTTCTGTTAAGACAGATGGCAGCTGGTCCACAGATGAGAGGAAAAGAGCTGAAGAAAAAGATCAAATGACTTGCCATTTGGGAAGAAAAGCATGGGTAGTTCCACAGTCAAATATATGAAAAATTGTGTTCAGAGGAATTTATTTTATATATTCATTAATCAGTTTCTGTCTTCTATCAATTTATTCAATATTAATCTCACTAAAACAATTTTAAAATATTTTTTCTCCTATTTATTTGGAACAGTAATGAATGGTAAATTAGAGTATTTTCTAGATGTTAAACACTACTTTAAAAACAAAGAGACTAGCAAATCCTGGAAACCAGGAAAAATTCAAATTCTGAAGATATTTTTTAAATTTAGTATGCCTTTGCTCTGTAGGCTGGCCCGATTCCAAACGCTACTAATTAATCAGCAAATGAAGTGGTAAATAGGTGCACTATTTTTGTTCTAACTTTGGTCTAACTTTATAATTACTTACATGTAAAATGTGTGATTCTAGTCATAGTGGTATCTATTAAAATTTTAATTCCAACTAAGTTAATGAGTCCATGAGGAAGGAAATGCTTGCAAAATTATTATAATTAAGTTGCTTTAAATGGCCACATTTTGAGAACACAAGGAAATGAGTAGTTAGTTCCCTAAAGAGATAAGCAAACATACTGTAAGGAGCAAAATGTATTTTAACATTTATAACAATTACTTGCTTATATCACTTCAACTTCTCTAACTGTGGTTAAATCCACCTTGAGATGACACATTCAACCTGATTCAATCACTACACCCAATTGGCAATGAGGGGACAAAGTAGAACCATTTTTCAAGAGAAATTTCAGTTCTGGTTACCTCATGCTTTAGAAATAAAAAGCACTAGTATAGTCTGTCTTTTTGAAAATTGCTTCTCTCATTTTGGGGCTTGCCTGATAGCTCAGCTGGTAAAGAATCCACCTGCAATGCAGGAGACCTGGGTTTGCTCCCTGGGTTGGGAGATCCCCTGGAGAAGGGAAAGTCTACCCACTCTAGTATTCTGGCCTGGAGAATTCCATGGACTGTATAGTCCATAGGCTCCCAAAGAGTTGGACACAACTGAACGACTTTCACTTCACTTCTCTCCTTTCATATTATATCATAATATAATATATAATTACATAGAATTATAAATATATATAATTATTGTACTTTTATCTTGTATGCTCTAAGAAAATACCACAAAGGTTGACCTTTTAAAAGTTTGATTCTGTACTAAAGATATTTTAAAAGGAAATTTTAAGTAAGCAATATTTAGAAAGTTTTTTAAAAAAGAGGAGAGTGAGAAGATGAGTTTCAGAATAGTCTTTGGATTGGAATTTGTTGCATAACAATCTGGTGCTGTCCTGGAGAAATAGGATTGTGGAAAATTGGAAATACTACATTGAATTATGAAAAACTGAAGTTTACAGCCTGCAAATCAATAAAGATATTTCAAGAAAACCATCAGCATATCACTTATTGCCAAACTTGGTGGCAATATTTCAAAACAGGCAACATTTACTGCCTTCTCATATCTTTCAAACTCTAAGTTTTTTGTTTGTTTTTTCCTTGTGCCTTTGCATGTCCAGTGCTTCATAGCAAAATGAAATGGGATGGAAGTGCTTGACTGCCAAAGTCAACCAAAATTTGCTGTATCTAATCTAAGTTTCCCATTTCTGTTTTCTGATTCCATTACTCTTAGCTTCATGCTTTGTTTTTTTTCATGCATTTATTTGGTTATTTTCAGCAATTTCAGATAAAGTGTAGTCAGTGGCAGGCAATTCTTCATCCTTCTTTATCTGGATCTTTGGAATATTTCCCATTTGTGGGCCTGTTGAAATGTCAACCTCTCTACCCTATTCTCCCCTGCAACAGGATTAGAAAGAGATCCAGGACCATTCAGTATAGCTCTGCATCTCCACAGAAGAATGATTGCCTAATAAATAGGTGTGAGGACCTAGCTAGGCCAATTAAAATCTTCCTCTGCATTTGTGCACTGAGAATCTTAGAAAAGCTATCCTCATTTTGGATCATTTTGGTGCAGAGGATAGAATATGGGGGTTTGGTGATGTCATATTTCTTGTTGATGAGGAAAAAAAAAGCCTATCTGAAGCAGAAATGTATGAAGTTGATATGCAAAGAGAAGCACAGATGACCTGAACTGGGCAAAGAGGAGAGTCATGGCATTATGTTTAAGTTTCTCTCTCACTGGAAAGAAGCTCTTTCTAAGCCTCCAGTTATCTGAGTCAATGACATCCCTATGTATGAGATATCCCTATGTATGAGCCATCCCTATGTTTGAGTTGAGGTTCTGTCACTTATAGAGGGAAAACATTTCTATTAAATTCATAAGAGGTAAATAAGCTTTAGTGTTCAGTTGCTCAGTCATGTCCAACTCTGCAGCCCCACGAACTGTAGCATGCCAGGCTTCCTTGTCCTTCACTATCTCCCAGAGTTTGCTCAGACTCAAGTCCATTGAGTCCATGATGCCATCCAACCATCTCATCCTCTGTTGCCCTCTTCTCCTTCTGTCTTCAGTCTTTCCCTGCATCAGGATATTTTGCAATGAGTTGACTCTTTGCATCAGGTGGCCAAAGTACTGGAACTTTAGCTTCAGCATCAGTCCTTCTGATAAGTATTCAGGATTGATATCCTTTAGGATTGATTAGTTGATGCAAGCCCAAAGAGTTATATTGTTAATTAAAGTGGGAGAATTATTTTGAAGCAATTATTGTTGCTAATAAGTGTAGAATGCATTAAATAATAATTTCTGTCAAATTAATGACTGACATAGGAATTTATATAGTTTTCAAAGAGATGGCGGTCATTACCTCATTGGATTTTCACAATAAAACTTTGTTAGACAGGTAGAAGTATTTTTGCAGTTTAAATATATAGGCATTTAGTTAAATTAGTTGCTCATATTAACAGAGATTAAAAACAGTTGAGCTGAGATTAGAACTCAGGGATTTTGACGCTAATTTCACATTTTTTTCTCCACGTGACAGACACCTTTGCTCTCTTGTGCTCCCTGTCTCTTCTGTTTTTCCTGCCCTCTCACATCCCTTTGAGACTTCCTGGAGGCTCAGCGCTGCAGCCACACTTCATCATTCCATTCATCTACACTCATCCCCTCCAACCTCCTCACCCCAAACATTTACTTGTTCGTAAGTGGAGTCATAGTTCAGATAGTGTACATTGCCGGAGGGAACAGTGGAAATTCAGAGCTCTGAATCACCACTGACCAGATGAGGAATGCTTCCTTTGCAATTTGCAAATTCGTGGTTTTCTCATACCCTGTAAACATGAAATGGAAGGCCTGAAGTGGGTATTCTTTATGCTAATCTCACACTGGGCTTCTCAGGTGGCACTAGTGGTAAAGAAGCTGCAGGAGACAAAAGAGACGCCAGTTCAATCCCTGGGTCAGGAAGATTCCCCTGGAATAGGGCACAGAAATCTCCTCCAGTGTTCTTGCCTGGAGAATCCCATGGACAAGGGAGCCTAGTGGGCTACAGTCCATAGGGTTGCAAAGAGTTGGACATAACTGAGCATTTTAGTGTGTACTGTCTCACTCTGCCCACTTGTGGAGGCCATGGCCCTATGTTTAGCAATCTAGAAGACCCAAGATACAAATGACCTGAAGTTGTGATTCTCAAGTGTTGCCCTGACTCAGACTCCCCCGGAGGGCTGATTGAAATGCTCTAAGAGTTTCTGAGCCTGTGTGCCTGAGATGACAGGGAAGGCAATGGCACCCCACTCCAGTATTCTTGCCTGGGAAATCCCATGGATGGAGGAGCCTGGTAGGCTACAGTCCATGGGGTCATGAAGAGTCGGACACGACTGAGAGACTTCACTTTCATTTTCACTTTCATTCACTGGAGAAGGAAATGGCAACCCACTCCAGTGTTCTTGCCTGGAGAATCCCAGGACGGGGGAGCCTGATGGGCTGCTGTCTATGCGGTCGCAGAGTCAGACACAACTGACATGACTTAGCAGCAGCAGCAGTGCCTGAGATGAAGCTTGGGGATTTGCATTTTGAACAAATTTAAGGAGATGGTAATGGTCCTAGGACCACACTCTGAGAACATCTTACCTGAATAAGAACTTCTTTTAAGTAGACAGGGATAGTTAAAAGTTTACTGGATTCCCAAAGAATCTAACTTTCACTTCTTTATTCTTAATGCTGCTACTGCTAAGTCGCTTCAGTAGTGTCCAACTCTGTGCGACCCCATAGACGGCAGCCCACCAGGCTCCCCCGTCCCTGGGATTCTCCAGGCAAGAACACTGGAGTGGGTTGCCATTTCCTTCTCCAATGCATGAAAGTGAAAAGTGAAAGTGAAATCGCTCAGTCGTGTCTGACTCTTAGTGACCCCATGGACTGCAGCCTACCAGGGTCCTCCATCCATGGGATTTTCCAGGCAAGACTACTGGAGTGGGGTGCCATTGCCTTCTCTGTCTTTATTCTTACCTGTCCAGAATTCATGACCAAAGCCCTGGTCAGTCCACTCTTGTTTGCATGACTGTGATAGGTGTATATTTTGACGTCAGTCATTGAGACTTGGGATATTTCTGTGCAAAAGAATTATGAGAGACAGCACGAGATAGGGGTTGAAAGTGTGAGACTTAGAATGTGACAACCCCAGGTCTAAATTCAGGCTCTGCTTTTTACACCCTCTGTGATTTTAAACATATTAATTGGAACTACCCTGATGGTCCAGTGGCTAAGACTCTGTGCTCCCAATGCAGGAGGCCTGGGTTTGATCTCTGGTCAGGGAACTAGAGCCTGCATGCCACAATTAAGACCTGGTATAGTCAAATAAATAAAAATAATTAATAAAATAAAATAGCATATTGATTAAGTTCTTATGCTACCTAAAGTAGAGATAATGGCATTATTTACCACTCTGTGTTCTGGTGAGCATAAACAAGATAGTTAATGCAATATACCAAACCCTGTGTCCAATACAGTTTATGTGCTGTGCTGAGTCTCTCAATTGTCCAGCTCTTTGCAACTCCATGGACTATAGCCCACCAGGCTCCTTTGTCCATGGAATATTCCAATAATATTAGAGCAGGTTGCCATTTCCTACTCCAGGGGATCTTTTCAACCCCAGGGATTGAACCTATGTCTCTTGTGTCTCCTGCACTGGCAATTTACTTATATAATACTCATAATGATTCACTAAAATATTTTGAAGGTACTTAGGTAAAGTCAAAATATGATTATTGTCACTATCTGTTGGCATATCCAAATTGGCTTCCAAATGACTTTTAAGACATAATATGTTTATACTTTGATGATTGTGTAGATAAATGACATTTAAGTCCTTTATAATAAACGATCTATAATATTTTTCTCTTGTTGTTGTTATTTAGTTACTAAGTTATGTCCAACTCTATTGTGACCCCATGGACTGTAGCTGGCCAGGCTTCCCTGTCCATGGAATTTCCCAGGCAAGAATACTGGAGTGGGGTGCCCTTTCCTTCTCCAGGGACCTTCCCAACCTAGGGATCAAACTCATGCCTCTAGTGCCTCCTCCATTGCAAGCAGACTCTACTGCTGAGTCATCAGGGAAGCCCCATTTTTTCACTTAGTCAAAACCTAGCAAAGACAAGCATATTAAGTTGCTGCCTACTCTGTTGAGTCTTTCTTTCTCCGTAGAAACAAGACCTGTTAATGGTACCACACAACTGAGACTGCTAAAGATAGGTGGTCTTCTGTGACAATCTGTATTACACACAGAACAGTGATATGCCCAAGGCTTCATCATGTTGTTTATATATTTTGTTCATTATTGGCACTTTGTATATTTATTTGCATCTACTTGAAATACTATTTCTACTTACTCCTCTTGCTTAACTGATCATTTTCATTTTTTTAGATTTCACTTAGGATTTTATTCTAAGTAGGACTCAGAAAGCAAGTTATATTTTCCTAATAAAGGATCTACTATAATAAAATTTAATTCAATTCAAAGTTCCTTAAAAGTAGAGACCACCTATACTTAATTTATGCAATAAATATTTACTGAGTGCCTACTATGTAGTAGGGTGTGTTCTGGGGATTCAAATATGAATTAAACTCTATTCACTAGTGATACCAAGAAGATCTATGAGTAGATGTAACAAAAGGATGGAACTTAAGTTTGAATTGGAATTAAGGAAAGGTCTTCCTTTCCTGTCATTTAAGTTGAATTTTAAAGATGATAAAGAATTAGTCACATGGACAGTGTCATGAAAAGCATTCAAATTTAGTGTGGATATATATGAAGAACCTAAGTTGGGAAAATGCTTAATGAATTCTAGAACAGAAAGAAGCAGATTTGCCTGGACCATGGTGAGAAGGGATACTGTTAGATGCAAAGTGAACCCAGAGATGTGATAGAGGTAAAATGTAGGTTCTTATTGGTGATGTTAAAGGATTTGAATCATAAGAGCAAAACCTGAGGGTATTTTAATTTCTTCTAGAATGAAAAATAAAGGAGATTTTTCCCCTAAAGAGTATTAACTGTGTAAAATACTGCTGAAGATCAAGAAAGATGAGGACTAAATGAATGATGTTCTTTCTATTCATTCATTGGCATGAACATCACAGAGAACTTTGGAATGTCAACAAAGTAATTTTGATGGTGTGGAATAAGTAGAAATTAACACTGACTTGAGGAGTAACTGTTAAATCAGGAAGAGGAGACATGAAAATCTCACCAAGAACTCTGATTTATTGCAGAAATAGGATGCTAAAAATGGGAGTCAAGGTAAAGTCTGTTTTGTTTTTTCTTTTAACTGGGAAACATACACCTAGAACAAGATCAAATAAGTGTCAGCTCAATATTTTAATATTATTTAAAATATTAAAGCAAAACTCCTTGTTCAGCTAAATTGAAAATCTAGAGTTAGACATTTATAACTCAGAGCCATTTATTTTACAATTTTATTCTCTAGTCTTAAATTTCTACAGCGTTAAGAGTCTTTTTCTGTTTTTCACATCTAATACTTAAAGTCTCATCCATTACAAGTTTTTTTAGAAAATCTAAATGTCAAGAAATATATTTTTTCTATATAAAATTTTGAGTTATACTCCTTTTTAAATTTTACAGATATTAACACTTCCCATACATGCAGAAATTATTTCTGCTCTGATGTCAGCATTTCAAAGCCCTTTAATTACTAAACTATGTATGTAATACACTTTAGGAACGCACAATGTTTAAATCAAGGAAAAAACAAAAATAAATTTAGAAATTATAAAATCATACTACTTTAAATTTAGTTCATGTGGAAAAGCAACATTAAAAAAAGAATATTACTCTTTTCATACTTACTTAGTGTCTCAGATGGTAAGGAGTCTGCTTGCAATGCGGGAGACCCGGGTTTGATCCCTGGGTTGGGAAGATCCCCTGGAGAAGGAAATGGTAACCCACTCCAGTATTCTTGCCTGGAAAATCCCATGGAAGGAGGAGCCTGGAACACTACAGTCCATGGGATCACAAAGAGTCTGACATGACTGAGAAACTTCACTTTTCATAAATTAAAAGGACTTGGCCATAATTTTCAGTCTTGTGGACATGATCACTCAGAATGGAGAGATGAGTTTCACAAATAAGACAAAGGCCTCCACTGTCATGCTGATATTTCTTCAGGTGAGAAAGGACATTTTCTCTCTCTTTTTCTCTTTTTTTCTTTGTTTACTGTGTTTTCGTCATGAGAAAGTCAATTTTCTCAGTAAAATTGTGCATCGCAGTAGGAGGAGCTGAAGGTCAATGTGTCACCAAAATTTAGCAAAAACTCAGGCTTTTGGTTGATGGGGTGGTTACTGACTGAAATAAGGATGGAAGAAAAATTATCATTTTCATACCGAGACCAGCAAATTCACCAATGTTGTTTTTAGTGGAGAAAAAATATCATTTCCACCATCTCCCTCAACTTGTTTATCCCATCTGTCACATTCTGTGTGATTCTTTTTTGATGCAGGCGCGTTCAGTCCTTTCTCCCTGTAGAGTTTGACAGTGAGTTAATCAGCTGTAGGGGCTACTGAATGCTATCTAATGGGGCAAGATGCCTGGTCCTATTTCCTCTCTTTCTCTGTTCAAAATATTGTATCAAACATAAAGTGAAGACCCCCAAAGCTTCATCAAGTCACACTTCACAGGCTATCAGATGGATATTTTTGGACATACTTGATTCCACATAAACAGGAAAAAAATCACTTTCTGTGACTCCAATAATGTGTCTTCGCAGTGAGTGAGAAAAACATCCCTGTGGGAATTTTAAAAATGACTCCTCAACCCTAGACAAATAACTCTATCAGGAGGGCAAACATCTTGCCAGAAGGCTGCTATGCTCAGACGGATACTGCTGCTGCTCCCATGACCCCTTTTGATGCTGCTCTGAAGAAAGGATATCATGGAGACTTGCAGTCAATTACAAGCTATTTAAGATAGAGTTCCATTTCCAAGATTCTGGAAATTTCCTTTTCAGAGATATTTAAATAAATGTTTTTCTTCAGGTTCCACTGGGCACTTCATGCTTGCTTTGCAGGTCTTCTCTGTTGAAGATCTCTTCTGAACAGCCTCAGGCAAAGCTCAAGGCAGCCCAAAAGCCTAAATAATAAAATCCTCCTCATTCCCAGGAAACCCTGGAACAATTTCAGTCAGTCTCCATAGAGATTGAGCTGTATCTGCACAGAGATCACGACAAGATAGGAAAGTGAACACTCACTGGTTTCCCATAATCAAATCTCTCTTTTAAACGATCTCTTCCTAGGTGACTCTCCCAGGCTAAAGCCACCACATCCCCTTTTACTTCTAAAATGACATTAAATAATAAAGCTACTCAAGCATTCATCCACCTGTGACATAAAAGCATTCTGGTAGGTAGGGATAAACTTCCAAGTTTTACTTTTATTTGAACAGAATGCAAATATCTTGGATCATTTCCAGTTTATTTTACTGTTTTTTTTTTTTTTTCCTTTTCTGGTCTAAATATTGCAAGATAAATGCACAACTATGAGTAGATACTCACAACTATTCCATTTATAAGTGCATTTTTCAGTGAGAAAATAAAAACCACATGTATTAATTTGAAAGTCAATCTCTCACCTAAATGTGTATTTTTGTACTTATATTTTACTCCTCTGAAAGTGAGAAGCAAGAGATTAGGTACAGAATTGAGGGAGTTATCAAATAAGCTATGCCAACAAGATTAGAAGAAAAAAAAAAGTATAGATAGTGCTGAGCAGAAGCCTATCTGATTGTAAAAGGGCATGGCAACTGAAGCTATTCATATTCTGTCTTCTAGACTTTTCCATCAGGATTAGAGCCAGAATTGTAGGCTCACAATGTACAAATTCTCACTCACATTGCATTCTTTCTTCCTCTCAATCCTGCACGGTGACTTGCTCTTTGTATGGTGTTTCTTTCCTACCTTACTAAATTAATAGCCTCATCATTTGCTTAGTCATCTCAGTTAGAAATTACAAAGTTGACTCCAATACTTCCCTGGCCCACATTTTGGGTTATCATTCATAACCATCATGCTACTTTCTCGGGTCAAGTATATCCATCTCTTCCACACCACTGGCTCTGTCCTATTTTCTATTTAGATGCTCATACACTCTTCACTGTGCTAAAACATAGCTTCTGGCTGCCAGCATCTCTTTTATCTGCTGCTGTCATGAGGGTTATTTTCTAAGACTGAAGCTATATCCAATCAACTTCCTGAGTTAACAAACTGTTTCCTGTGTTCTATGGCATAAGACTTTAATACATTTTCTTATAGTCATAAGAAAACTATTCACATCTCTATGAAACTGATGACTTTAGTTTCTAATTTCTGTAATTCACATTCCTTTGAATTTTGTAATGCAGTATCCATCTTTATATGACATTATTTGTGAGTTGCTTTCACTATTCTAATTGTACTTTGCTGATATCAGCTATATTCCTGTCACCTAAATGGGATTTATTCCCCTAAAAATTATTTTAAAATATGTGATTTCCTTTCTCCACCAAAGGGGGAAACCTCTAATTGCCATATTTTTAAAATTTAAAGAAACCCCAAAATATGAAGTAAATATGTGTGAAGTATATCACATTAATTCTTTCCTCCAGATAGGAAAATATTCCTGTCGGTAATATGTTTGCACCCTGACACTGTTTTTTTAGCAATATTTTTATGGTAAACTATCAGGTTTTTAAAGATAGCATATAATTTTTTAATATTACATTTTAAAGCCAAACACTCTAAGAGATTTTACTCTTTAAATAATTCTTAATAATGCTCCAAATATAATACTGGTTCTCACTGTTATCTACATAAATTGTATTTTGTTGTTCCATTGCTGAGTCATGTTCAACTTTTTGTGACTCCATGAATGGCAGCACACCAGGCTACCCTGTCTTTCATTATCTCCCTGAGTTTGCTCAGACTCATGTCCATTGAGTCAGTGATACCATCCAACCATCTCATCTTCTGTCACCCACTTCTCTTCCTGCCCTCAGTCTTTCCCAGCATCAGGGTCTTTTTTCATGAGTCAGCTCTTCAAATCAGGTGACCAAAGGATTGGCGCTTCAGCTTCAGCATCAGTCCTACCAATGAATATTCAGGACTAATTTCCTTTAGGATTGATCTCCTTGCAGTCCAAGGGACTCTCAAGAGTCTTCTTCAGCACCACGGTTCGAAAGCATCAGTTCTTTTGTGCTCAGCTTTATTTATGGACCAACTCTCACATCTGTACATGACTACTGGAAAAACCATAGTTTTGCCTATATGGATCTCTATTTAAATATTGGTTTTAAGATTCTGTTAAAGATGACTTGAGAATATTTCATGAATTTTTTAAATTTTTATTTAAATAAACATCCTAGCCCTGAAAGGGCCATGACTCTGCTTCTGAACATCAAGTTCCTTTTATAAAATCTTGAGATAAACTATTTATTCTATAAATGATGATTGGTATAAAATACATGTGAGGATTTCCTTATATAATTGGAGACTCTCCACACTCACAGCTCTATCAGTGTCTATCTTCCACTAGCTGAGAATCTCTAAATTAGAACAATTAAATCTTTGAAGTAGACCCCCAAATGAACCAGCTTCCTTTGCAAAAATGTATAAAAAAGCTTAAAAGAAAAGATACTGCTGCAGCTAGAGGGAAATGCAAGGAGCAAGAGACTAAAGAGTCAGTGATTTAATTCTGAACCATAGAATTGTTTTGATGTCCTGCACACATCCACCTGAAGACTTGACTGTTCAAACACCTGAAACTCATTTTTTTTTTAAATTAAGGTATAGATAGCATATTCAAAAGCAGAGACATTACTTTGTCAACAAAGGTTCGTCTACTCAAGGCTATGGTTTTTCCTGTGGTCATGTATGGATGTGAGAGTTGGACTGTGAAGAAAGCTGAGCACCAAAGAATTGATGCTTTTGAACTGTGGTGTTGGAGAAGTCTCTTGAGAGTCCCTTGGACTGCAAGGAGATCCAACCAGTCCATTCTAAAGGAGATCAGTCTTGGATGTTCTTTGGAAGGAATGATGCTAAAGCTGAAACTCCAGTACTTTGGCCACCTCATGTGAAGAGTTGACTCATTGGAAAAGACTCTGATGCTGGGAGGGATTGGGGCAGGAGGAGAAGGGGACGACAGAGGATGAGATGGCTGGATGGCATCACTGACTCGATGGACTTGAGTCTGAGTGAACTCCGGGAGTTGGTGATGGACAGGGAGGCCTGGCGTGCTGCGATTCATGGGGTCGCAAAGAGTCGGACACGACTGAGCAACAGAACTAAACTGATGGTTAACAAATGGTTTCCCAGGTGGCTCAGTGGTAAAGAATCTGCCTGGTAATGCAGGATGCACAGAAGATGTGGGTTTGGTCCCTGGTTTGAGGAGATCCCCTGGAGGAGGAAATGGCAACCTTCTCCAGTATACTTGCTGGGAAAATCCCATGGACAGGGGAGCTGATTGGCTACAGCCCATGGGATGGCAAAGAGTTGAACATGACTTAGCAACTAAACTACAATAGCAATGGATGACCTACAACATTATATTTAGTTACAGGTGTACAATGACCAATATTTATATACAATCAGAAGTGATCCACAATAAGTCTAGTTACCATTTGACACCATAAAAAGTTGCAAATATTTTCTCTTGTGTTGGAAACTTTTAAGATTTGCTGTCTTAGTAACTTTTAAATATGTTCTACAATACTGCTGCTGCTGCTGCTGCTAAGTCACTTCGGTCATGTCTGACTCTGTGCGACCCCATAGACGGCAGCCCACCAGGCTCCACCATCCTTGGGATTCTCCAGGCAAGAACACTGGAGTGGGTTGCCATTTCCTTCTCCAATGCATGACAGTGAAAAGTGAAAGTGAAGTCACTCAGTCGTGTCCGACTCCTAGCAACCCCATGGACCGCGGCCTACCAGGCTCCTCCGTCCATGGGATTTTTAGACTACTTCCATATCTTGGCTATTGTAAATAATTATACAGTGAACATCATGGTGCATATGTCCTTTTGAAACAGTGCTTTTCCTCCCTTGGATAAATATCCAGAAGTAGACCTGTTGGATAATGTTCTAGTTCTATTTAAAATTTGTTTTCCATAGTGGCTCATCAATTTACATTCCTGCAAGTTCACAACAGTCACCTTTTCTTCACATCCTCACCAATACTTGTTATTTCTTGTCTTTTTTGATAAAAGCCATTCAAACAGGGGTGAGGTGTAACATTATAAGGCTTTCTATACCACCTCTCCCTAGCCCTTGTTGAACAACACATTCTTAAGTATTCTAAGGAGCTGATGGTGACACCTTCTCAATAGATTTTCCTTGGTTTGTGCTGATATTATTCAAATTTCTACACTTAGTTTCAACCTATTTTCTTTTGAAGTGATTATCCTCAGTTCCTATACATATTCTGTTTATTATTTGAACTAAATTTCTCTAATTAACCAAACTCTCTGAAGCATTTTGCTAAATCTAATGGTCATTTCTCTTTGATCAAAACTCCAAAATATTAAGTTTATCATTTGATGCACATGTAATTGTCAAGATCTGTTTCCTGCCACCCTTCATTCCAGCCTTCCTGGCTTCAGAACACTTTTGTTCATTGCCATAGTAACCATGACTCTCATATGCCATTTGAGTTGCCTATGTACTTGAAATATTTCCTGACATGAGAAAATAACTCATCTTCTATTGTCTACTCCAAACTTGACCAACAGTTTAAGATACACATCAATTTTTATCTCCTTCTTTGAACTGTTCAAGGACTCCAGTGATGTTTTCTTGTTTTACATAAATAGAAATTTACTATTCAATGCTATCATTTTCCAGTTACACCAATAGTAGGGACTGAATTATGTCCCCACACAATTCATATCCCAGTACTTCCATATGTGATTATATTTGAAATAGAACCTGGAAAGAGGTAATTACGGTCAAATGAGATCATATGAGTGGACTGGAATTCAGTCTGACTGATGCCCTTACAGAAAGAGGGCATTTGGACACAAAGAGACACCAGGGACGTGCGTGCAGAGAGACGCAGCAAGAGGGTGGCCATCTAAAAGCCACAGAGATTCCTCATGAGAAACCAGACACCTTAATTTTGGACTTTCAACCTCCAGAACTGTGAAAAAATAAATTTGTGTTGTTTAAGTCACCTCTACTGGCAGCCTTAGTAAACTGATACACAAATAACTTACACGAGATAGTAATTCAATTTATATACATCAAAATAATTGTATACAAGTATTTTATGATGAAGGCTTCACAGGTGGCTCAGTGGGTAAAGGACCTGCTTGCAATGCAGGAGATGCCAGAGATATGGGTTCCATTCCTGGATCAGGAAGATTCCCTGGAGGAGGGCACAACAACCCACTTCAGTATTCTTGCCTGGAGAATCCCATAGACAGAGGAGCCTGATGGGCTACAATCCATAGGTCACAGAGTCGAACACGACTCTTTGAGTGACTGAGCACGCCACAGCACAGCATTTTATGATAAATCAGGATAAAAAGACAGGTAAATTTAAACCTGGCTATTATGTCTTCTGTGAGCCACTGGGCTTCTCCTACCAGCATTTGTATCAAGACTATGTAATTGAAATAAATTCTGAATTCATTACTTTTAAAACTTTAGTCAATGCAGGGATTAATGGAAAATATAAGCTATTGATTTCTGTTGAAGGATTGCAAGTGTTCTTAGATTAGCTATGTTTATTGGAAAAAAAGAATAGTATAAAGAAAAATATTACTGAAAAGGAAATTTAATACATTTCATTCAAATAATTTTAAGGTACATAAAGAAAATGATTTGAGTCAAATGTATTTTGATCCTTGGGTCAGGAAGATCTCTTGGAGGAAGAAATGTCAACTCACTTCAGTATTCTTGTCTGGAAAAGTCCATGGATAGAAAAGCCTGGCAAACTTCTGTGAGACCACAAAGAGTCAGACAGGACTGAGCCACTAACACTCACTTTCAAAGAAAATGAAAGTCAGGCTGATATACCTGGTCTTGAATCTCAAATACGCCATGCTCACTTTGCAATGAAATGGGGAAGTAACTTGATCTCTGGACTATAATGAACTGGAGTATTTTCTATTTATTAATAAAGAAATGTAATATTTCATAGGCTGTTGACAGGATTACATGTATACATTATTACCTAATAGAGTTTTTAGCATAAATAAGCAATTATCATTTAGAAAACTGTAAATAACCGGATTGAGATGAGTCACTGGTTAGTGGCCTGAGAAAGGGTCCAAGGCAGACAAAGGGACTTTGCCTTTAAATACATAGTCAAAGTGATATAAATAAGAAAAATGCAAAGATATATAAGAAAGATTCAAAACTATGTAGTTTAAAAATTAATAACAATTTAATTGTGTATTTACTGCACTTATGATCCACTGAATCACTTATATGTTTTGACCTATTTGTCTATTCAGCTGTTTCATATGAGGTGTTAGTGATGTTTCTTTTTTTCCTATGTTATTATCTTGGACTTCTTTTGGATTTCAGTGAGGAAGAATACCTTAGAAACAATAATAAAAAAAAAAATTCCACAACCCTACAACTGATACAATCAGTATTTAAATGGCCTATATGTGTTTGAGGGGGAATATATTTTGTAGGAAGAGGGAAAGTCATCAAAGTTAATTAGAAATGAAATGAGGTTAGCTAATTAGAAAACTTAGGAGAAATTATGTCAGCTAGTGATGTAATGAAGAGAAAGAGATATAACAAGCAGAAAGTAGAGAAAAAGAAAATGAGAGAGATAGAGAGAGACAGGCAGGGAGAGAGAGAAAACAGAAAATAAAGCAGAATTATGGAAAATTTTCATTCTTATTCTTTTGACCATAGGAGAAAGCACAGTTAAGAACACAAAGGAAATTAACATAATAAAACTATAATGTCACCAAAGACTTGAGCTATCCCAATAGTAATTCTTAGCTTTTCTGGACATAGAACCCTCACCTTAAGATGATTGCACTAAATGAGGAAAGTAAATATAAATTGAATAAGCAGTAGGCAGAGGGTATGCCAAACTAATGGGCTGTCATTTGGAGAAAGTCCTGAGAAGTATCTGGACAGGTCAGTGCCATAAACAAGATGAGTTAATGAGAGCGAAAATTTGACTTATATATAGAAAGGTTGTGTATTTGAGAGCCTAGTGTTTCTTGCATTGGTTTACACTGAAGTTGGTGTAAGTAATCAATCATGTTGTCACATTAACTTCGGTTTCTTCCATCTCCCAGCACCATGGCCTGGGAGCTGTGATCAAGCACCAAATGGCAGAATCTCTTTCTCCTGGGCACCTGGGTAAGGAGACTGGAGCACCGGCATCAGTGTAGCCCTCACGGTTCACCTTGATCCCCTTGCTGTCACTCTTTTTTATTAATAATTATTGTTATTTATTTTTGTATTTGGCTGCACTGGGTCTTAGTTGCAGCATGCCGAATCTCCTTATAATTGCGGTGTGTGGATTCTTAGTTGAGCAAGTGGGATCTAGTTCCCTGAACAGGGATCAAACCCAGACCCCTGCACTGGGAACACAGAGACTTAGCCACTGGACTACCAGGGGAGATCCCCTTGCCTTTACTCTTGCCCAGCAGACTTGTGCTCACCTACAACTAGAGGGAGGCAATGATTTGAGATTCTCATAATGATTGGTATTATATATACTTAGAGGATGTCTTTTTGAAAGTAGAGAGAACAATAATTTTGTAACATATGCATTTTCAGATCAGGGAAATCACTTCATATGTCAACACATCATGTCTATGATATCACATAATGACTATCCTGTAAAGAGAAAATTATGAAAGGTTGACATTAATGATGCTCTAGCAATAGATATGCCAATCCAGGAAGGTAAATTTCTTGTGTTGACTGACAAATTAATGTGGAATTCTAGATTTTCTAAAGGGTGTATAATATAAATCAAAGTATGATAACTCTGGTTAACATGGAATAGAATGAGCTATTAGAGGAACCTAGTGGTAGGTTAAAGATCCTTACATGAAATACTCAGAAATGGTAGCCTTTCAACTCTTATATACCCAGGCTTCTTGGAGACATGATGTTAAATTATCTTAATAATTTCACTAGAAGTCCAAGTTCAACCACCTTTATCCAGCACTAAACACTCTACATCACATAAAATCCAAATTAAAGTGAATTGGAATGTGTGGGGATTTGGAAAAACCCTAAAGAAACTCTTGATAGAATGAAAAGTATCCCATTATATAAGAAAACTCACTTTATGTCATTTTAGTAAAAAGGCTGAAAACATGGATAAACACAAATAGAAATAAATTATTTGCCAAAAATGAAACAACTCTTTTCCCTGGTCCAATGTGAAAAAATTTCCAATTACAAGTTGTATTTTACCCACACATGGATAAAATGCCTCTGAATTTGTAAAATTATTCTAGGGAGCAACATTCTCACAAAAGTCACACTTTTCAGACACGGATTCAATCTGCATTTCATCCACACTCTTGATTTGCCACTCTCTGGAACTCCCTGAGTAGAACTTCAACAACTTACTTCCCCTTGGGGTCCCCACCATCTGTTTATATTCCTTAAAAGACTGTTGTATTGTATGCACTTTATATGATTAACATCATGCATATTTCTGAAAGTGATTACCACTTACAAAAATTAAACCCATTCTAGATATATGAGAGATAAGCATTGTGAGAAGAATAGAGCTTCCCAGGGGGCTCAAAAATCCACCTGCCAATGCAGGAGACTCAGGAGACGTGGGTTCCATCCCTGAGTGGGGAAGATCCCCTGGAGAAGGGCATGGCAACCCAGTCCAGTATTCCTGCCTGGAGAATCCCATGGACAGAGGAGCCTGGTGGGCTGCAGTCCATGGGGTCTCAAAGTGTGTGATGTGACTGAGCACACATACTCACACAAAAGTCTTGATAAGAACTTATAGAGTCTGTTTTGTGTGTGTGTGTTGGGGGGGTGGATAGTAAGTATGGTGACAGTAAAAATACATTTTCCAAAATTGCATAGATTTGCAAAAAACGTATTTTCTTGGCTGAATGTTCAACCCTATAAGGTTTTCACCTTTATATAAGTTGTTCCATGTGAGTCAGTTTTTATTACTGCTTTATTGTTTTATATACAAATAGAAAAATATTTTTTTCTGCTATTTAATCTTAAGGGCTTTGCATATCATTTCATTTCTGTTTTTTACTTTTGGACAAAAGACACTTCAAGGTCAAGGCATGTTATTCTAAAGGCAGATATTGGAGGAGAATGTGTAAACAAATGGTAGAA